>NC_059204.1:9390275-9592775 GCF_020615455.1 Coregonus clupeaformis | reverse complement strand
ATGCTTTACTGTTGGCATGACACATGACTGATGGTAGCGCTCACCTTGTCTTCTCCGGACAAGGTGTTTTCCGGATGTCCCAAACAGTCGGAAAGGGGATTCATCAGAGAAAATGACTTTACCCCAGTCCTCAGCAGTCCAATCCCTGTACCTTTTGCAGAATATCAGTCTGTCCCTGATGTTTTTCCTGGAGAGAAGTGGCTTCTTTGCTGCCCTTCTTGACACCAGGCCATCCTCCAAACGTTTTCGCCTCACTGTGCGTGCAGATGCACTCACACCTGCCTGCTGCCATTCCCGAGCAAGCTCTGCACTGGTGGTGCCCCGATCCTGCAGCTGAATCAACTTTAGGAGACGGTCCTGGCACTTGCTGGACTTTCTTGGGCACCCTGATGCCTTCTTCACAGCAATTGAACCTCTCTCCTTGAAGTTCTTGATGATCCGATAAATGGTTGATTTAGGTGCAATTTTACTAGCAGCAATATCCTTGCCTGTGAAGCCCTTTTTGTGCAAAGCAATGATGACGGCACGTGTTTCCTTGCAGGTAACCATGGTTAACAGAGGAAGAACAATGATTTCAAGCACCACCCTCCTTTTAAAGCTTCCAGTCTGTTATTCTAACTCAATCAGCATGACAGAGTGATCTCCAGCCTTGTCCTCGTCAACACTCTCACCTGTGTTAACGAGAGAATCACTGACATGATGGCAGCTGGTCCTTTTGTGGCAGGGCTGAAATACAGTGGAAATGTTTTTGGGGGATTAAGTTCATTTTCATGACAAAGAGGGACTTTGCAATTGACTTATTCCACACTTTGCAATTCATCTGATCACTCTTCATGACATTCTGGAGTATATGCAAATTGCCATCATCAAAACTGAGGCAGCAGACTTTGTGAAAATTTGTATTTGTGTCATTCTCAAAACTTTTGACCACGATTGTAGACATAGAGGCCTAGGGTCTCTACAGGTTAGCATATGTGCCCTATGTATTTATGACAAGGGGGGTTGATGAGACAATAGACATTGTCACCTTACATTGCAGAATAGAATATCCCAAAAACATTGTGATAAATTAACAGGCTATACAATGAGTGTACAAAACATCAGAGGGTGAATGGGCAAGATAAAATATTTAAGTGCCTTTGAACGGGGTATTGTAGTAGGTGCCAGGTGCACCAGTTTGAGAGTGTCAAGAACTGCAGCGCTGCTGGGTTTTTCACGCTCAACAAAGTGTGGAATAAGTCAAGGGGTATGAATACTTTCTGAAGGCACATACAGAAAATACTGCAGTATGGAATCATAATCATCCGCAGTGCTCTAAATCATATGTCATCAGCAGTGCTCTAAATCATATGTCATCAGCAGTGCTCTAAATCATATGTAATCAGCAGTGCTCTAAATCATATGTCATCAGCAGTGCTCTAAATCATATGTCATCAGCAGTGCTCTAAATCATATGTCATCAGCAGTGCTCTAAATCATATGTCATCAGCAGTGCTCTAAATCATATGTCATCAGCAGTGCTCTAAATCATATGTCATCAGCAGTGCTCTAAATCATATGTAATCAGCAGTGCTCTAAATCATATGTCATCAGCAGTGCTCTAAATCATATGTCATCAGCAGTGCTCTAAATCATATGTCATCAGCAGTGCTCTAAATCATATGTCATCAGTAGTGCTCTAAATCATATGTCATCAGCAGTGCTCTAAATCATATGTCATCAGTAGTGCTCTAAATCATATGTCATCAGCAGTGCTCTAAATCATATGTCATCAGCAGTGCTCTAAATCATATGTCATCAGCAGTGCTCTAAATCATATGTCATCAGCAGTGCTCTAAATCATATGTCATCAGCAGTGCTCTAAATCATATGTCATCAGCAGTGCTCTAAATCATATGTCATCAGTAGTGCTCTAAATCATATGTCATCAGTAGTGCTCTAAATCATATGTCATCAGCAGTGCTCTAAATCATATGTCATCAGCAGTGCTCTAAATCATATGTCATCAGCAGTGCTCTAAATCATATGTCATCAGCAGTGCTCTAAATCATATGTCATCAGCAGTGCTCTAAATCGAAATCCAAAATTAGATTAGGTGTGTTTCTCCTATTGTAGATGATGGTCAGACAGAGATTGACAGCTCCGCGACCTTGTTTACTTCCCTATTTGAGCATAGCGATGTTACATAACGGTCCTCATTTGTAAATTGTGTTGGATCCAATAGGCTTAATGAGACAGGAGAGAACAAAGTGCTTATCCACACGTAAGCCGTCAGTGGCTCTTCTGTCCTGGCTAGCCCTGTCCGTCTCGATCCTGTCTGTCTCTATCCTGTCTGTCTCTATCCTGTCCTGTCCCCTGATGTTCAGGACATCCATACCGCTGACTGTACTGTACATCTCTCTCCATCACACTATATGGCTGCTTCTCAAATGGCACTCTATTTTCTATATAAGAGCCCTATGGGCTATGGTCAAAAGTAGTGCACTATATAGGGAATAGGGTGCCATTCTCTGGTCAAAAGCAGTGCACTATATAGGGAATAGGGTGCCATTCTCTGGTCAAAAGCAGTGCACTATATAGGGAATAGGGTGCCATTCTCTGGTCTAAAGCAGTGCACTATATAGGGAATAGGGTGCCATTCTCTGGTCAAAAGCAGTGCACTATATAGGGAATAGGGTGCCATTCTCTGGTCTAAAGCAGTGCACTATATAGGGAATAGGGTGCCATTCTCTGGTCTAAAGCAGTGCACTATATAGGGAATAGGGTGCCATTCTCTGGTCTAAAGCAGTGCACTATATAGGAAATAGGGTGCCATGGTCATACACCTCTGGTCTAAAGCAGTGCACTATATAGGAAATAGGGTGCCATGGTCATACACCTCTGGTCTAAAGCAGTGCACTATATAGGAAATAGGGTGCCATTCTCTGGTCTAAAGCAGTGCACTATATAGGGAATAGGGTGCCATTCTCTGGTCTAAAGCAGTGCACTATATAGGGAATAGGGTGCCATTTGGTACACACAATAGGACAGCGGTACCTCACAGTGAGGGAGAAGCAGCAGGACTCACGGCTTATGTCATGGTGCCAAGTTAACAATGGTATCACTCGGCAGACAGTCAGTTGCCCAAGTTGTGTCGCAGGCATCACACAGGGGACTATTGTGTCCCGAGCTAAAGGGGGTTCTTTCAGCCTGGCTCTCCAGTCCCAGCTCCTCTGTATGGGCACTTAGTGGTTGGTCTCTCAGCGTCATACTCCCTGGCTCATTGAAACACAATAGGATGACACAAACAAGAGCTACCTCAAATCAAATCAAATCACATTTTATTGGACACACAATGCTTGTGTTCCTAGCTCCAACAGTGCAGTAGTATCTAACAATTCACAACAATACACACAAATCTAAAAGTAAAATAATGGAATTAAGAAATATATAAGTATTAGGATGAGTATGTCGGAGTGGCATTGAATAAATACAGTAGAATACAGTATATACATATGAAATGAGTAAAGCAGCATGTAAACATGATTAAAGTGACTAGTGTTCCATTATTCAAATGGCCAGTGACCTCAGAGGCACGCACCCTGCTTTTACCGCCGTCGACACAGAATATTTATCCAGTCTGGTTTATAAGAGGTGGTGGGGATTGTGTCCGGCTCACTTGGTCACGTATGTATTACCTCAGTGGTGTTAAAGGAGACGTTTACCCAAAATCCAGAAACTCCCAAGTGATTCCATACATTGAAACTAGTTCAGTGGAGTTTACCCTCTCTCTCCCTGGAGTGCAGAACTGAGACAGCTGCAAAAACGGGTCACGTGACTCGTGACGTTGCTGGATGCAGGCCTCGCTCTGCTCCGTTGTCAGTGAATGCATGAGTCACATATCCACAAACTGTGGACCAATTCATTGTTTTATTGAAAGCTTACGGTCGAGTGAGTAATTTTTTTTTGTCAAAGGTACTATCGGTTTTGAGACAGGAAATGTGTACTTTTCCACCTACAATATTTGCGATTATTTTATATCATTATTTTACGTAGCCGGCTGCCACAGCAGCGGAGATGGGTAAGAACTGCGCATGTGCGTGTGCACCCTCGTGGGGGAAAACCCTGCTACATAGAAATGTCACGATATGCCCTTATATGGAGCTTGATGTCACAGATTCAAGTATTCTTTTTGGGGAGAAGTAGTGAGGATACTGAAGACAGTACAGTCGCGTTATACACAGTGTACAAAACATGCTCATGACAGACTGACTAAGTGAATCCAGGTGGAAGCTATGATCCCTTATTGATGTCAATTGTTAAATCCACTTCAATCAGTATAGATGAAGGGGAGGAGACATGTTAAAGAAGGCATTTTAAGTCTTGAGACAATTGAGACATGCATTGTGTATGTGTGCCATTCAGAGGGTGAATGGGCAAGATAAAATATTTAAGTGCCTTTGAACGTGGTATGGTAGTAGGTGCCAGGCGCACCGGTTTGAGTGTCAAGAACTGCAACGCTGCTGGGTTTTTCACGCTCACAATTTAATCCATTTTAAATTCAGGTTTTAACACAACAAAATGTGGAAAAAGTCCAGGGGTGTGAATACTTTCTGAAGGCAATGCATGTACAGTATGTATGTATGTATGTGGAAGGGAAGGGAAGGGGGAGTATAGTGTATATGATTATGAAGCAGTAGAGGGAGAAGATGCAGTCTGCTGATGCCAGTTCAAAGCCCAAGAACAAAGTCCTCCTCATTCAGCCCCTGCTAGTTTAGGAGGAGGTCGTCATGGGAACCTTAAATCTCCTACACAGGCAGACAACATGGAGGTGCACTAGGGTAAAAATATAATAACCCATTCTTCTCTCTCTTTCACTCTCTCCCTCTCTTTCACTCTCTCTCTCTCTCTCTCTCTCTCTCTCTCTCTCTCTCTCTCTCTCTCTCTCTCTCTCTCTCTCTCTCTCTCTCTCTCTCTCTCTCTCTTTCACTCTCTCTCTCTCTCTCTCTCTCTCTCTCTCTCTCTCTCTCTCTCTCTCTCTCTCTCTCTCTCTCTCTCTCTCTCTCTCTCTCTCTCTCTCTCTCTCTCTCTCTCTCTCTCTCTCTCTCTCTCTCTCTCTCTCTCTCTCTCTCTCTCTCTCTCTCTCTCTCTCTCCCTCTCTCTCTCTCTCTCTCTCTCTCTCTCTCTCTCTCTCTCTCTCCCTCTCTTTCACTCTCCCTCTCTCTCTTTCACTCTTTGTTTGTCTCTCTGTCTTTTAAACACACAAAACACATCTATCACCTCTTTTTCTTTCTGTCTCTCTCTCTTTCTGACATGCTGCTCCTGGAAAAATACATAATTATTTAAAAGCTTTGTCTTGTTTGTTTGCTTGGTTTAATGTTAATTATTCAAATCAGGACCGAGCTCTGCCGGTTTAGCACTCTGTTAGCGAGTGTGTGTGTGTGTGTGTGTGTGTGTGTGTGTGTGTGTGTGTGAGGACTTGTCTCTTCAGGTCTAAAGAGACGCTGGAACAATACAATTATACCTGCGAATGAGAGCGTGAGCCACAGCCCACTAGTACCATTATCTCTGAGAGGATTGCATAGCAACAGTGTACCCAGGCAGGTACAGCCTCTAAAACAGATGCATCTGCTAGAGGAAGACCAGGGAAGATGTGTCAAAGGTAGGAATCGATCGACCACAATCTGCTTGAGGGGAAACTCAAGATCGACTTGTTTGTTTTTCAGCTAAAAAAACAACTTCCTTCCATTCTAGGCATGCCAGTTGAATTCTCTTAACCGCACAATGATAGAACTAGATATTCTACGTGCGACATCTCAGTTCTGGATGACCTGAATCCATTGTTTGGTGTGTTCAGTCCACAGGTCATGTTGGGTAGCTAAGTGTCGGGTTATTTTGGTTGTGTGTAACGTGGGCAGATGGAAAACTACAAGGTTAGATGAGGAGACGGAGACAGAGAGGATGTTCATGGATAGACTGGGTGTTTGGGGTGAGGAGGGTTATGCATAATAGACTCACAGCCATTTAGAAACAAATCCCCTCTGCTGGCTGGCATGGCAGAGCTTACTGCTGCAGAATGCACAAACACCCAGCAGTACATACACTCCTATACAACACTCCTATACACAGCAATACAGGCTCTTTGTCTTCTTCCAGGTTGGTAAATTGCATGTTGAGTCAAGAGAGGGGTGGGGAGTCGGAGACTCTTGAGAGGCTGTTAATGTGAACAGTGAGTTGTAGTGGGAGTAGTGGTGGCACTGGTATGGTAGCAGGTTGTTTACACAGACAGACAGACAAGACAGACAGAGGAAAGAGCATCTGCTCCTAAATTCCTCCGTAGTGTCGCAGCTCATCGACTCTCCCTAGTGAGGGGTTGCCTTAATTAAACATCCCAGATTGTCCTACTTTCCTCTGTGACTCTGGGTTAGATAGTCCTCGACTTTCCTCTGTGGGTTAGATAGTCCTCGACTTTCCTCTGTGGGTTAGATAGTCCTCATCACAGAGCAAGAAAGCCAACAATGGCAGCTTCCTTTGCCATTTCTCTAAGCCCCTAAAATAGAGATGGGTTAATTGAGACGTTTGTGTCGCGCACACACACACACATGTCTGTTAGTGTTGTCTTCGTGGCTTCTCTGAAGTTCAGTATGTTTCTCAGAGATAATAATAATAATAGTTCTGGATCATTGTTAACTGTTGGCCTCCTGGCCACTCTGTTGGGGTCTGGAAAGGCTGACGCTGTCCTCCATCCCTATATATGAACATGAGTGTAGCATTTATCTATCATCTTTAATATTGTAGAGAGAGCGAGGGGGTGTGGGGTGGCTCTAATGCAATTTCACTGTCAACCACAGAATGGAGTGCTCCGAGTGTGCGACGTATGGAAGCAAAGCTGTAATTTGTATCTGATCTCATGCGATTGAGTTGTGGCAACCTATTGTGAACGATTCCCTGCCGCAGAGGGAAGCAGCAGGCTATCTCTCTGTATAATTCTCCAGGTCCACCATGCCATGTTATTGTACAGATCTGGTGTGTGTCTGGGAGATGTGTGAGAGGGTTTTGCATATGAATGGGGTGGTGACAGAGGGTAGTAATATTGTGAAGACTGCAGGTTGTTGTAGTGCTGGCCCAGGTCTGGTCTTTCATCAGCCCTGAGGTAGGCTAGCAGCACACGTAATTGATCCGATCCACAGACACGCTATCTGAGCAGGCCTTCAAAGACTTCAGGATCACATGAAAGTAGACCTTTTCACTGCACTCTGCTTCTTGCCCTACCTATTTCAAGTCATTAAACACTTTAATTTCACATAGCTGGGTTTTGAAAATAGATTTCACGGTTGTCAATGAGATTAAGGAAACGGAACATGACTCGCTCAGGCATACAGTAGGTGGGCAATGTACTTTACTGTTGTATTGTGTATCTCAGTGAGGTAACGTGCTGTTTTCTGTTCCAGCTGACATCATATCCACGGTTGAGTTCAACCCAACTGGAGAGCTGCTGGCGACGGGGGACAAGGGTGGGAGAGTAGTGGTGTTCCAGAGAGAACGGGAGGTAAGAGCGGCCCAGACACCCCTACTCCTCATGTCTCTCACATCCTGGTACTCTGGTCAGTAACGCAGGGGTCTCCAACCCTGTTCCCGGAGAGCTACCCTCGTGTAAGTTTTCGCTCCAACCACAGTTGTAACTAACCTGGTTCATTTTATCAACCAGCTAATTATTAGAATCAGGTGCGCTAGATTAGGGTTGGAGTGAAAACCTACAGGACAGTAGCTCTCCAGGAACAGGGTTGGAAAGCCCTGCACTAACCATTCGACATCTAGCTCAGGGTTTCTCAAACTTGGTCCTGGGGACCCCAAGGGGTGCACGTCTTGGTTTTTGCCCTAGCACTACACAACTGATTCAAATAATAAATTAATCATCAAGCTTTGATCATTTGAATCAGCCATGTAGTGTTAGGGCAAAAACCAAAACGTGCACCCCTTGGGGTCCCGAGGACCGAGTTTGGGAAAGGCTGATCTAGCTAATGAATCTATACTGAACCTTTTAATGAAATAACATCCTCGCCACATTCATTACCATTCATTGATGGCGTTACAGTTACATTCCCTGGGTAACTGTGTAGTATTAGTGGTGTTGAAAGGCTGTGGGTGTTTATTCAATGGTTGTAGGAGGTATTATGGAGAGATTACGGGCGACTCTGGGAAGCATATAGCATCTCCTATGGAAGCTGGATGAAAGGACTAGACAGCGTCTGAATCTTCTGTCTGTCTGTGGTGAAAACATGAATGTCAGGGATGACTGCATGAAACTCTCCTTCCTTTATCCTCCTCTTCCTTATTTTTCCTTCCGGCTGATTCCGAGGCGCTCCATAGTATCCACTAATCCCCACACCAGAGGCGCTCCCGTCTCCCCCCCTCCTCCCCCTTCCCCTGTCTTTACCCCCGCAGAGGGCAAATCTGTTTCCATTAATACCCTCCCCTCCTGTTTGGTCATCTGATTTGGCTCTATTGATGCTGAAGCTTCCTGAGGTGAGACCTGAGGTGAGACCTGAGGTGAGACCTGAGCTGCCGTGTTGGCTGAGCTGAAGCTAGGTTGCTGGGCTCCCATTGAGCTATCTACGCCACCCTGACTACACATCCTGACAACCTTACAATAGATTTAAACCACTTTTGCCTGATTTCTTGAATTTCTACCATGTGGAGGCAAAATGATTGTACTACGTCAGCAGTTATGTCAACCCGTACGATGGCGGAGAGGGATTTTGGTGACTGCTCCACATACTACAGTCCCCATGCTTTGTTAGTTCCTGGGTTTTGACAACCCCCTCCCGTATGTATGCTTAATATAGAAAGCAGAAACCAGGCCATCACACATCTGCTGCTGGGCACGTCTTGGGTCACTGTTTCCTCAATGTTGTCTATTCAATGCCAATAGGACGATCCCCACTCTCACATTGTATTGAATGTACCCCTCCTCTGTATACTCATGCTGAAATATTGTCAAACTTCAAACACTGGCCTATCAAATAAATCAAATCAAATGGTATCAGTCACATAGAGTTGACAGCAGGTATAAAAGGTGCAACCAAATGTACTAGCTCCCTCAACAATGCAGTACATTAGTCAATAGCAATATGAATAATAAGAGAGTCCAAAATAACAAGTAGTAGAAGAGGTAGTAGTAATAATAGATTTACACAGTTTTTATGAATATATAAAGTGGGTAGTGACTTGGTCACGCAGTGCATGTCTTAGGACCTGAATAATACCAGAACATCTTCCACAAACTCAAACATTCTTCTTGTTGTTTCAGAGTAAGAACCAGCCCCACAGGAGAGGGGAGTACAATGTTTACAGCACCTTCCAGAGCCACGAGCCTGAGTTTGACTACCTGAAGAGCCTGGAGATCGAGGAGAAGATCAACAAGATTCGATGGCTGCCTCAACAGAACGCTGCCTACTTCCTCCTCTCCACCAATGGTGAGCCACTTCCTCCTCTTCACCAATGGTGAGCCACTTCCTCCTCTCCACCAATGGTGAGCCACTTCCTCCTCTCCACCAATGGTGAGCCACTTCCTCCTCTCCACCAATGGTGAGCAACTTCCTCCTCTCCACCAATGGTGAGCCACTTCCTCCTCTTCACCAATGGCAAGCCAGACTGCTAGTCCTAGTGACATCTAGGAAGGAACATGTGATTTCTTTTTTGGTTGCACATTGGTGGGAGCGCCTTCTACTCCTGTTCGTTCTAGTGACATCACCATCTCTAACTGCTCACTAGACCAGTCGATGTTAATGGTTCCATTACCTCCATTACATTATTTATTGCATTGTATGGCCCATTGACGTTAGCCAAGCAGCTATTTTATGTTGAGTTAAGTGCCACCAGAGGCAGGAAGTGACCTTTACAATACTGCAGTATCCTTCCTTTTGCCTTTCACTAAATGTATTAGACGGGGATCTTGAATCAGCAGACAGACTCCTATAAGAGCAGAGTGCTATCTTTGGACACATCAGTGGAACAAGCTGGGCTGGCATCAGGAGGCTTTAATCAGGTGAATTGGAGGCTATTGATCTCAGCTGATATATCTCGTATCTATTTATGTCATGCCAACCCTCCGCATTGGCCTGCTTCCAATACTGTAGCAGCACAGCAGACAACTGAGTCCCCATCCCCTCCACAGTACAGCTAGCTATCTCCCCCAGCCAGCCAGGCCAGCACAGCACATCTTTCCTTTAGCCTATCCCAAGCCTGCTGTTACTCATCCCTCTCTCCCCTCCTCCTCCTCCTCCTCCTCCTCCTCCTCCTCCTCCTCCTCCTCCTCTCCTCCCTGCAGATAAAACAGTGAAGCTGTGGAAGGTCAGTGAGCGGGACAAGAGACCGGAGGGCTACAACCTGAAGGACGAGGATGGGAGGATCCGAGACCCCACCACCATCACCGCCCTGCGGGTAAGATGCCAACCCTTCCCCCACTACAGTGTCACCACAGCCTGCCCGGGCATGTCTGTGCCCACATTTGCAGTGCTACATACAGATGTTGAATGCGTCTGTCATCCTTCCTCTGGCAACCTGTGCCATTATATCTCCCTATGGCAGCCTAAGCCTCCATCTCTCCCAGTGCCACAGAGGGATTCAAGTAACTGGCCTGGTTTCATATCTTGCCAAATGCACGTGTCTGTCAGTGTGGGGGTGGGGAGGGGGGTGTCCGGTTCTTAGATGGGGGTGGGACACCAGGCGCCCATGCTGCTGACCACACATTAGCCAGGTCCTGGGGTGACCCGTCTGTCTACACCAGCCTGTACCCAGGGGTCAGCATGGGGTCAAATATAGGGCTGGGCGATATCTAATTAATTCAATTCATTCTAATTAATGTTTTTGCGCGATATTCCAAATGCCTGTATCGCAGATTCAAGGTTTTGTGTATTTTTCATTTTTATGAGCGTTTATGTCCGCTGGTTCTCATGTTGTCTTTTTGGTCTCATCTCCTTCTGTGCTGTGCACCTTCCCATTTACACCAGAGATCTGTATATAATGACGAGATGCTCATGTCTTCGCCCTAACAATGGGAGTCGTTGTCCCAAAGGCGGGAAGGCAGGCGACAAGCTTAGGTTCAAAATAAGCCCATAGAAATGCATTGGGGGCTTATTTTGGACAGATTTTGGCGAGAATGAAACCTCTCGCTTAGCCTCTTTCTCCCAAGCCCCTCCCCCTACCACTCACAACAACAAAGATGAGTGATCACTTCTTCCTCTCTGACAAATGGTTTCAACTCGCTATTTGCATTTGAGGTTTGGTCCAACAGAATCAGTCATATAGACATCGAAACACATGGAGACATTATTTTACTGTAATAGAGGAGAAGTTAACTTTTCGAACCATACCCTGTTTATGTTTCAACTCCTCAAATTTCGAGCAGAGGAAACACTACTAAAACGGATGTACCAATTGTAACGTATACGCGGGGAGTCAGGAAGCAGGTGCAGAAGGTGAGTTTAATAAGAAGAAGCATGAAGATCAACAAAACAGGAGAAGCATACAGAATGTGAACAAAACCAATACTGCCTGATGACTGAGGCTACTGAGGGCTAAATAAAGGGAGAGTAATCAAGGTGATGATGAGGTCCAGGTGTGCGTAATGATGACTGCCAGGACCGGTGGTTAGTAGACCGGCGACGTCGAGCGGGGGAGCGGGATAGGCGTGACACCAATGAACATTCATTCTGGAAAGTTAATGCTCAGTTTGTCGTGCGCGCATTACGGTACCACGTATTGCTAGCAGCATTTTAGTCAAAGATTGTTATACTAGCTGTTTAGTGTGTGTTTTATAAACGTGCAATAAGCATAAAACAATTATATAAGGAATTGGCAACTCATTCTCATTCTGAGAAATAAGGCAGGCCACTTGATTTCATCTGAACAAAGTGGACAGGCTAACATGCTGTTTAAACAGTTGGAGACACACAGAAGGTTCTGTTCATTACAATTCAACTGTTGTTAGCTGAATTCAGAGCTTGTGAAATTATACCTAGATACAAGTTGGCTAAACTTGAAATATAAATATTAGCTGCTACTCACCAGCACGTGGGCTTGTGCTTGAGAGATTGTTTATGAGACAGGTGTTAATTTTCTAAAATGCCTGCTACATTATTAGTGAATGTGTCATTATGTATGGTTCTGGTTAGATTTGTAACAAAAAGGGCATTTTTATAGACAGACCTGAAAGCCAGATCAGTGATTATTGCAAAAAAAGCAGGTACAACTATTTAGCTAAAATAATTAAATTATTAGTGGGTTTTATGGTTGTGGAAGGCATATATTCAGCCTAGGTATAATTTCACAATCTCTGAATTCATTAGATTATTGCTGACTGTTTGAAATGCAGTGTATTTGACCTTTTAATTGTACAACAAGCTTATTTAGAGAAAACATTTAAAGAATCTCTATATATATATATATTGTGAATTGCCCATAAGCTTGAAAAAATATAGATATGTGTTTTAGGCCATATCGTCCAGCCCTAATCAAATATCACCCCCATCTCCATGGATACACAGACAGTCGGATGTTAGTTACATTTTCGTATCAGCTCTAATGGCAGCTTTCAGATGATAAGACCATGAAACCATCCCAGATTATATATGGTGCAAACAGTGGCTTGTTTTCTGTTCTTTATATACACCCCAAAATACAAATGTTCATCATCATCGTGATACATGAAAGAACAACCCAGAACAACCATTGAAATTGGATCCTCTCCCTTTTCTTCACCACTCTCTTATTTATATATATATATATATATATATATATATATATATATATAACTGAAATAGACACATTTTCCTTTGTTCAAGAGCTCAGAGTCCTCAAACCTCCCCAGTAAATATCATATTGATTTAGGAGAGAAGTGAACGGTGCAGAAACTATATCAATATTTGGACCCCTGGCTCAGCCCAATCATCCTTCTCTCTTCATGCTTTTATTTTCCACACTGGATCCAAATTGACCCTTACACAACGCAGCCTTTGGAAATCAATAGGAATCACATTACGCCTGAGAGATGGAACACCATAGTGCCCTCAAAGCTCATCACTAAGCTAACGACCCTGGGACTAAACACCTCGCTCTGCAACTGGATCCTGGCCTTCCTGACGGGCTGCCCCCAGGTGGTAAGGGTAGGTAACAACACATCTGCCACACTGATCCTCAACACGGGGGCCCCTCAGGGGTGCATGGTCAGTCCCCTCCTGTACTCCCTGTTCACCCATGACTGCATGGCCAAGCACGACTCCAACACCATCATTACGTTTGCAGACGACACAACAGTGGTAGGCCTGATCACCGACAACGATGAGACAGCCTATAGGGAGGAGGTCAGAGACCTGGCCGTGTAGTGCCAGGATAACAACCTCTCCCTCAACGTGATCAAGACAAAGGAGATGATTGTGGACTACAGGAAAAGGAGGACCGAGCACACCCCATTCTCATCGACGGGGCTGTAGTGAAGCAGGTTGAGAGCTTCAAGTTCCTTGGTGTCCACATCACCAACAAACTATCATGGTCCAAGCATACCAAGACAGTCGTGAAGAGGGCACTGAAAAGATTTGGCATGGGTCCTCAGATCCACAAAAAGTTTTACAGCTGCACCATCGAGAGCATCCTGACTGGTTGCATCACCGCCTGGTATAGCAACTGCTCGGCCTCCAACCGCAAGGCACTACAGAGGGTAGTGCGTATGGCCCAGTACATCACTGGGGCCAAGCTTCCTGCGATCCAGGACCTCTATACCAGGCGGTGTCAGAGGAAGGCCCTAAAAATTGCCAAAGACTCCAGCCACCCTAGTCATAGACTGTTCTCTCTGCTACCGCACGGCAAGCGGTACCGGAGTGCCAAGTCTAGGTCCAAAACGCTCCTTAACAGCTTCTACCCCCAAGCCATAAGAACAGCTAATCAAATGGCTACCCGGACTATTTGTTCTTTTTTTATTTTTACTTATCAATTTTTTACTTAATACTTATTTTTCTTAAAACTGCATTGTTGGTTAAGGTCTTGTAGGTAAGCATTTCACTGTAAGGTCTACAGTCGTGGTCAAAAGTTTTGAGAAAGACACAAGTATTGGTCTTCACAAAGTTCGCTGCTTCAGTGTTATGAGATATTTTTGTCAGATGTAACTATGGTATACTGAAGTATAATTACAAGCATTCCATAAGTGTCAAAGGCTTTTATTGACAATTACATTAAGTTTATACAAAGACTCAATATTTGCAGTGTTGACCCTTCTTTTTCAAGACCTCTGCAATCCGCCCTGGCATGCTGTCAATTAACTTCTGGGCCACATCCTGACTGATGGCAGCCCATTCTTGCATAATCAATGCTTGGAGTTTGTCAGAATTTGTGGGTTTTTGTTTGCCACCCGCCTCTTGAGGATCGACCACAAGTTCTCAATGGGATTAAGGTCTGGGGAGTTTCCTGGCCATGGACCCAAAATGTCGATGTTTTGTTCCCGAGCCACTTAGTTATCACTTTTGCCTTATGGCAAGGTGCTCCATCATGCTGGAAAAGGCATTGGTCGTCACCAAACTGTTCTTGGATGGTTGGGAGAAGTTGCTCTCGGAGGATGTGTTGGTACCATTCTTTATTCATGGCTGTGTTCTTAGGCAAAAATGTGAGTGAGCCCACTCCCTTGGCTGAGAAGCAACCCCACACATGAATGGTCTCAGGATGCTTTACTGTTGGCATGACACAGGACTGATGGTAGCGCTCACCTTGTCTTCTCCGGACAAGTTGTTTTCCGGATGCCCCAAACAATTGGAAAGGGGATTCATCAGAGAAAATGACTTTACCCCAGTCCTCAGCAGTCCAATCCCTGTACCTTTTGCAGAATATCAGTCTGTCCCTGATGTTTTTTCTGGAGAGAAGTGGCTTCTTTGCTGCCCTTCTTGACACCAGGCCATCCTCCAAAAGTCTTCGCCTCACTGTGCGTACAGATGCACTCACACCTGCCTGCTGCCATTCCTGAGCAAGCTCTGCACTGGTGGTGCCCCGATCCCGCAGCTGAATCAACTTTAGGAGACGGTCCTGGCGCTTGCTGGACTTTCTTGGGCGCCCTGACGCCTTCTTCACAACAATTGAACCTCTCTCCTTGACGTTCTTGATGATCCGATAAATGGTTGATTTAGGTGCAATCTTACTAGCAGCAATATCCTTGCCTGTGAAGCCCTTTTTGTGCAAAGCAATGATGACGGCACGTGTTTCCTTGCAGGTAACCATGGTTAACAGAGGAAGAACAGCTTCCAGTCTGTTATTCTAACTCAATCAGCATGACAGAGTGATCTCCAGCCTTGTCCTCGTCAACACTCTCACCTGTGTTAACAAGAAAATCACTGACATGATGGCAGCTGGTCCTTTTGTGGCAGGGCTGAAATGCAGTGGAAATGTTTTTTGGGATTAAGTTCATTTTCATGGCAAAGAGGGACTTTGCAATTAATTGCAACTTATCTGATCACTCTTCATGACATTCTGGAGTATATGCAAATTGCCATAATCAAAACTGAGGCAGCAGACTTTGTGAAAATTAGTATTTGTGTCATTCTCAAAACTTTTGACCATGACTACACCTGTTGTACTCGGCGCATGTGACAAATAAAATTTGATTTGTTTTGTGAAACATCATGGAATGGGAACAAGCTGGTGGGAGGGAGGGACAGTGTTCCAGGACTGGTCAGTTGGAGACTCCCAGGCTCACAGATGATTGGGCTTCCTGGCTGTCAGTCACTCTGAGAGGAAACATGATGCCACCCATCAGAGAGGAGGCAGAATTCACTGTCAGTCTGTCCCATCACCGTGGCCTGCAGGAGACCTTATTGACTACACTTAACCCTAAGTGACCCCTCAGTGGTGGGACAAATACGGGATCAATGTTATTGATAATGTCGACTGCTTACTACCATGCGTAACCCTGTCGATTCTCCTCCTCCTCCTCCTCAGATCCTCTGGGGGTTTAGGGTGAGACGGTACACTTGAAGGAGGATTTACTATCCATTTGGGTTGAGGCTGGGTTTGCTATGCGTCTCCTATCCAATCTTAAGTGAACATATCACCCGCTTGGCTTGATTCATGCCCAGGTCTTTCTATTGAGTAATAACTAGACTTAAGCAGCTCCCCTCAGCACTGGCTGCATCATCTGAGAAGCAGATGTTGATGTATGAGTTAATGACCTCAGCAGTCTCTGCAGCGTGTTCCTCCTCCACCTCCCGCTGTGTGATGGTGTGGCTGTGCTGTGGTGGGGAGAGACACTCATCATGGTAGCAGACTCATATCTGATCATCACATTGGCTGTGCTGTGCCAGGCTGGGCCCTGTCTGTGTGTGTGTGTGTGTGTGTGGCGTTGACAGATGGTTTGTGTTCCCTGTCAGACAGATACCCAATAATGGTCAGCCAAGCATGCGCCCCGCAGTGAGTGTACATCAGTGGACATGTCCCACTACCCCTCTCTGTCACAAGCTATCGTACATCAATGGACATGTCCCACTCCTCTCAAATCAAATGTTATTTGTCACATACACGTGTTTAGCAGATGTTATTGCAGGTGTAGCGAAATGCTTGTGCTTCTAGCTCCGACAGTGCAGTAATATCTAACAAGTAAATATCTAACAATTTCACAACATATACCCAATACACACAAATCTAAGTAAGGAATGTAATTAAGATTATATACATACAGTTGAAGTCGGAAGTTTACATACACTTAGGTTGGAGTCATTAAAACTCGTTTTTCAACCACTCTGCAAATGTCTTGTTAACAAACTATAGTTTTGGCAAGTCGGTTAGGACATCTACTTTGTGCATGACACAAGTAATTTTTCCAACAATTGTTTACAGACAGATTATTTCACTTATATTTCACTGTATCACAATTCCAGTGGGTCAGAAGTTTACATACAGTAAGTTGACTGTGCCTTTAAACATTGTGGAAAATTCCAGAAAATTATGTCATGGCTTTAGAAGCTTCTTATAGGCTAATTGACATAATTTGAGTTAATTGGAGGTGTACCTGTGGATGTATTTAAAGGCCTGCCTTCAAACTCAGTGCCTCTTTGCTTGACATTATGGGAAAATCAAAAGAAATCAGCCAAGACCAGAGGAAACAAAATTGTAGACCTCCACAAGTCTGGTTCATCCTTGAGAGCAATTTCCAAACGCCTGAAGGTACCACGTTCATCTGTACAAACCATAGTACGCAAGTATAAACACCATGGGACCATGCAGCCGTCATTCCGCTCAGGAAGGAGACGCATTCTGTCTCCTAGAAATGAACGTACTTTGGTGCGAAAAGTGCAAATCAATCCCAGAACAACAGCAAAGGACCTTGTGAAGATGCTGGAGGAAACAGGTACAAAGTATCTATATCCACAGTAAACCAGTCCTATATCGACATAACCTGAATGAAACAAAAATAGAACTGTTTGGCCATAATGACCATCGTTATGTTTGGAGGAAAAAGGGGGTCGCTTGCAATCCGAAGAACACCATCCCAACCGTGAAGCACGGGGGTGGCAGCATCATGCTGTGGGGGTGCTTTGCTGCAGGAGGGACTGGTGCACATCACAAAATATCATGAGGAAGGAAAATTATGTGGATATATTAAAGCAACATCTCAAGACATCAGTCAGGACGTTAAAGCTTGGTCACAAATGGGTCTTCCAAATGGACAATGACCCCAAGCATACTTCCAAAGTTGTGGCAAAATAGTTTAAGGACAACAAAGTCAAGGTATTGGAATGGCCATCACAAAGCCCTGACCTCAATCCTATGGAACATTTGTGGGCAGAACTGAAAAGGCGTGTGCGAGCAAGGAGGCCTACAAACCTGATTAAGAGTCTTCACATAGAGAGATAATGATAATGTGGCATCAGCACAAGCCTCCTGCTGATTCCCCTGAGTTGGCATTACGTTAGTCTAAATTGCGAGGAGTATTCGAGGCAAAATCTGGAACATTTGTCGAGGAATGGGCCCAGTTTGGGGTCTGGGTCTCTGTGGCGGCCCCTTGCGATGTGGCGGGTGTGTAGGGGCCCTGGCTGAGATTTGTTGTAATTAAGGGCCCCTACTCCCTGTGAGAACATGGGGTTACTCATTATGGCTGTAGGAGCTCTCCGTCTCCGCTCAGTCTGAGGCATGAACAGCCCATATTGAAATACTGCACTGAATCACTGGCTGTGGAATACATGGCTGATTTGATGTTTAACATTCATTTTTCTTATTCCCTCCATCTCTCTCTCTTCCAGGTACCAGTGCTGCAGCCCATGGACCTGATGGTGGAAGCCACTCCCAGGCGAGTGTTCTCCAATGCCCACACGTACCACATCAACTCCATCTCTGTGAACAGCGACTACGAGACCTACATGTCCACAGATGACCTGAGAATTAACCTGTGGAACCTGGAGATCACCAACCGAAGTTTCAGTATCCTTCTCTCAACAAACGCAGATGGCTAGACCGATGGCAAAGGAGCTCATATTAAGAGATTGTCTCACTTTGGAATGTATTTATTTTCTTCTGTCTGTGTCTGTCTGTCAGTCATCTGCATCCCCAACCCAGATGCCAACGAGGTAATCTTTAAACAGGAGCACATCCCCATTGATTAATATTGATTGTCACTTTGAGGTTCCCTGCGGATCACAGATGAGATGCCCTATGGACAGCAGAATGGATCACTGAGCTTTGGGGCCCTGAGCACATATTGAGCTTCTTATTTACTGAGCCTCGTTACTCTATCAATCACAGTGCTGCTGGCTAACCAGCCTCTCTCCTCAGTTCTCGCTGATGGATCTGCTGTCATTTCCCTCACTCCGACCAGCGCTGTTTTTGCTGTTATCTGACATTTTTGAAGTCATATTTTTTTCTCAAGCTTTCTTTTTCATGATTGTTTTGTTGTTGCTTACTCTTCTAATGGGTTGCTATGGTTTTTTTGTCCAATAGTTAGTTTAAAGTCTCAAACTGAAGAGCTGTGAATTGCTTCAGTACTTTTCTATGTGGTTGAGTTCCTTCACCGCAACACCTCAGACATTGTGGACATCAAGCCGACTAACATGGAGGAGCTGACGGAGGTGATTACGGCAGCGGAGTTCCAACCCAACCAGTGTAACACCTTCGTCTACAGCAGCAGCAAGGGCTCCATCCGCCTGTGTGACATGAGGGCCTCAGCACTGTGTGACAACCACTCCAAATGTAAGGCTGCCTCCGCCGCACCCCAAACCACTCATATACTGAGTATTGCCAGCAGGCTCATGATAAGAGCCAGGAGTTTTTAGTTGACTAGGAGCACCTCTGGGCCCGAGTTGTCCCTGTACTGGTCAGGTCACATGATCAGAAAAACTCTTAGCCCTAAGTATAAGCACTGGGGTTATCGTAGGCTCTGAAGCCCTCATTCCTCCATTTTAACAGTGTCTCTCTACTTCTTTCTAATTGCCACTTAGTCATCTAATTAGTATTTGTGTGATGGGACCCAGGTGAGTCCTGGCACAGTGGTTGGGAAATGAATTTCTTGCATGCTATATTTAGTCGAACTGATACTAAGCTGCAGGTGGACTTGTTTCTGTAAGGCATTATTGGAAAATAAGATTGTTGAAATGGAAATGAAAGGAAACAGAGAGCGCAATGAAGCCAAGTGGGATTTTATCGATTTTTTTCCTCCAGTGGTTTTTGGCATCTTTCCATGTACTAGTTCTATTTAAATGGTGGACCAAAAGTCGACAGGAGGCAGTGTGTATTCCTTCATGGCTCTGAGTTTATCCAAATCCCTACACTCACCCACAGTGATATTGATGTTTCAAGGTTAGTCAAGGCACTGTCCCTAAACCCCAAATCATCCTTTTCCACCCTGCTGAACACATTGTCAGATCATAGACAGACAGGAGGTTAAGCAGGGAACAAACACACAGCCTTATTACAGTCTTTCATTGGCACATATATCTTGCATTTAATATCTTAAATAAGCTCACAGTATTTGTGTGTTTAACAATTGCCTGTTAAAAGCCGCATTTGCATTTCAAATCAGTCATCAGCCTGTTTGAGAGGCCCCAGTGGATATGGATCGACTCATAAACAAAAAACATGGATTATCAGTTCACATAAGTGAATAATTATGTATTAATGACGTGTTTGCATTGAACAATATGACCGTTAATTACTTTTTTACTGAGGAATAAATGTCTGCTAACATGAGAAATGGTTCTCTGCAACTATTTAGCAGTGATAGATTTATAATTTCTCTCTTTTCCCTTTGCATATTTAGCGGTTGTTTAGCAGAGCCAGCCAATGGCATACAGCATCTGGTGCAGTGTGAAAGTGATTCATAAATTAACTGAAGCTGTGAGCCAGAGAGAGTTGCTCATCCAGTCTTTTTGGGCCAGATGTTAACACGGCCTGTTCCTCTGTCTGTTCCACCTGCAGTGTTCGAGGAGCCAGAGGACCCCAGTAACCGCTCCTTCTTCTCCGAGATCATCTCATCCATCTCAGACGTTAAGTTCAGCCACAGTGGCCGCTACCTGATCACACGGGACTACCTCACGGTCAAGGTGTGGGACCTCAACATGGAGAGCAAACCTCTGGAGACCTACCAGGTAGAGTATACCACTCCCTCGTCACTTTTCTGGATGTGCCAAGACCTTGATACACCATAGATCACACATCGTTTTGAACGATTTCTGCACATTCTTGTTGGGTTCCAAAATAATTATGCAATGGAAAATACCAGAGCCATATACAGTGCATTCGGAAAGTATTCAGACCCCTTCCCTTTTTCCACACTTTGTTACGTTACAGCCTTATTATAAAAGGGATTCATTCAATAAAAATCCCCATCAATCTACACACAATAACCCATAATGACAAAGTGAAAACAGGTTTTTGAAATGTTTGCAAATGTATTAAAAATAAAAAACAGAAATACCTAATTTACATAAGTATTCAGACCCTTTGCTATGAGACTTGAAATTGAGCTCAGATGCATCCTATTTCCATTGATCATCCTTGAGATGTTTCTACAACTTGATTGGAGTCCACCTGTGGTAAATTCAATTGATTGGACATGATTTGGAAAGGCACACACCTGTCTATATAAGGTCCCACAGTTGACAGTGCATGTCAGAGCAAAGAACAAGCCATTAGGTCGAAGGAATTGTCCATAGAGCTCCGAGACAGTATTGTGTCGAGGCACAGATCTGGAGAAGGGTACCAAAAAATGTCTGCAACATTACAGGTCCCCGAGAACACAGTGGCCTCCATCATTCTTTAATGGAAGAAGTTTGGAACCACCAAGACTCTTCCTAGAGCTGGCCGTCCGGCCAAACTGAGCAATCGAGGGAGAAGGGCCTTAGTCAGGGAGGTGACCAAGAACCCGATGGTCACTCTGACAGAGCTCCAGAGTTCCTCTGTGGAGATGCGGGAACCTTCCAGAAGGACATCCATCTCTGCAACACTCCACCAATCAGGCCTTTATGGTAGAGTGGCCAGACGGAAGCCACTCTTCAGTAAAAGGCACGACAGCCCGCTTGGAGTTTGTCAAAAGGCAGCTAAAGGACTCAGACCATGAGAAACAAGATTCTCTGATCTGATGAAACCAAGATTGAACTCTTTGGCCTGAATGCCAAGCATCACATCTGGAGGAAACCTGGCACCATCCCTACAGTGAAGCATAGTGATAGCAGCATCATCCAGTGGGGATGTTTTTCAGCGGCAGGGACTGGGAGAATAGTCAGGATCGGGGGAAAGATGAACGGAGCAAAGTACAGAGAGATCCTTGATGAAAACCTGCTCCAGAGCGCTCAGGACCTCAGACTGGGGAAAAGGTTCATCTTCCAACAGGACAACGACCCTAAGCACACAGCCAAGACAACACAGGAGTGACTTCGGGACAAGTCTCTGAATGTCCTTGAGTGGTCCAGCCAGAGCCCGGACTTGAACCCGATCGAACATCTCTGGAGAGACCAGAAAATAGCTGTGCAGCAACGCTCCCCATCCAACCTGACAGAGCTTGAGAGGATCTGCAGAGATGAATGGGAGAAACTTCCCAAAACAGGTGTGCCAAGCTTGTAGCATCATACCCAAGAAGACTTGAGGCTGTAATCGCTGCCAAAGGTGCTTCAACAAAGTACTGAGTAAAGGGTATGAATACTTACAGTACCAGTCAAAAGTTTGGACACACCTACTTATTCCAGGGGTTTTCTTTTATTTTTACTATTTTCTACATTGTAGAATAATAGTGAAGACATCAAAACTATTAAATAACACATATGGAATGATGTAGTAACCAATAAAGTGTTAAACAAATAAAACATATATTTGAGATTCTTCAAAGTAGCCACCCTTTGCCTTGATGACAGCTTTGCACACTCTTGGCATTCTCTCAACCAGCTTCACCTGGAATGCTTTTCCAACAGTCTTGAAGGAGTTCCCACATATGCTGAGCACTTGTTGGCTGCTTTTCCTTTGCCCTGCGGTCCAACTCATCCCAAACCATCTCCATTGGGGTTAGGTCGGGTGATTGTGGAGGCCAGGTCATCTGATGAAGCACTCCATCACTCTCCTTCTTGGTCAAATAGCCCTTACACAGCCTGTAGGTGTGTTTTGGGTCATTGTCCTGTTGAAAAACAAATGATAGTCCCGCAAAGCGCAAACCAGATGGGATGGCGTATCGCGGCATAATGTTGTGGTAGCCATGCTGGTAAAGTGTGCCTTGAATTCTAAATAAATCACTGACAGTGTCACCAGCAAAGCACCCCAACACTATCACACCTCCTCCTCCATGCTTCACGGTGGGAACCACACATGCGGAGATCATCTGTTCACCTACTCTGCGTCTCACAAAGACACTGCGGTTGGAACCAAAAATCTCACATTTGGACTCATCAGACCAAAGGACAGATTTCCACCGGTCTAATGTCCATTGCTCGTGTTTCTTGGCCCAGGCAAGTCTCTTCTTCTTATTGGTGTCCTTTAGTAGTGGTTCCTTTGCAGCAATTCGACCATGAAGGCCTGATTCACACAGTCTCCTCTGAACAGTTGATGTTGAGATGTGTCTGTTACTTGAACTCTGTGAAGCATTTATTTGGGCTGCAATTTCTGAGGCTGGTAACTCTAATGAACTTATCCTCTGCAGCTTCCTTTCCTGTGGCGGTCCTCATGAGAGCCAGTTTCATCATAGCGCTTGATGGTTTTTGCGACTGCACTTGAAGAAACTTTCAAAGTTTTTGAAATGGTCCGGATTGACTGACCTTCATGTCTTAAAGTAATGATGGACTGTCATTTATCTGCTTATTTGAGCTGTTCTTGCCATAATATGGACTTGTTCTTTTACCAAATAGGGCTATCTTCTGTATACCACCCTTACCTTGTCACAACACAACTGATTGGCTTAAATGCATTAAGAAGGGAAGAAATTCCACAAATTAACTTTTAACAAGGCACACCTGTTAATTGAAATGCATTCCAGGTGACTACCTCATGAAGCTGGTTGAGAGAATGCCAAGAGTGTGCAAAGCTGTCATCAAGGCAAAGGGTGGCTATTTGAAGAATCTCAAATATAAAATATATTTAGATTTGTTTAACACTTTTTTTTGGTTACTACATGATTCCATGTGTTATTTCGTAGTTTTGATGTCTTCACTATTATTCTACAATGTAGAAAATTTTAAAAATAAAGAAAAACCCTTGAACGAGTAGGTGTCCAAACTTTTGACTGGTACTGAATGTAAATTTCAGTTTTTTGTTTTTAATACATTTGCTAAAATTTCTAAAAACGTGTTTATGCTGTCATTATGGGGTATTGTGTGTAGATTGATGAAAAATAAATAAAAATTCATCAATTTTTGAATAAGGCTGTAACGTAACAAAATGTGGAATAAGTCAAGGGGTCTCAATACTCTCAGAATTCACTGTATTTATCTAGACATATGGCTCTGGAAAATACCTCAATGGATTTTCTCTTCCAGGTTCATGACTACCTGAGGAGTAAGCTGTGCTCCCTGTATGAGAACGACTGCATCTTTGACAAATTTGAATGTGTCTGGAACGGGTCTGACAGGTCAGTGACAGTATTAGGATTGATGTCAGTGGATGTATGAGTAGATAAGGTTGGATAAATGGGATTGATGTGTTGCAGCATCTTCACTTTTAACCGCCACTCTCTCCGCAGTGTGATCATGACCGGCTCGTACAACAACTTCTTCCGCATGTTCGACCGCAACACCAAGCGTGACGTGACCCTGGAGGCATCGAGGGAGAACAGCAAGCCCCGGGCCATCCTGAAGCCCAGGAAGGTGTGTGTGGGGGGTAAGAGACGTAAGGACGAGATCAGCGTGGACAGCCTGGATTTCAGCAAGAAGATCCTGCACACCGCCTGGCACCCCTCTGAGAACATCATCGCCGTGGCCGCCACCAACAACCTCTACATATTCCAAGACAAGGTCAACTAAGGTTGGATGGCTGGAGAGCAGAGCAGCACAGACCAGCAGAGCGCCCCCTGGCTGACCACGCTCACCTGGGGACTGGGAGAGGGCCGCAAGGCTGAGAATCTCTGGCCGCACTGCAACTTGTGACGAGACACTGACAGCTTTGCAGCTCTGAGACTTGCACCCATGTTGTTGTAAATCCAGGGTTGCCCTCTGTTGTATCCAGAACACTCAAAAACGATGGCTGTCATCTATTTTGTCTTTCCATTTTACAATTTTCTCCCTCTAAGTTGTTGCTGTAGTTTGTTATGCACATAAAAGCAGGAATGATACTTGTTTTTGTTCCTTAGAAGCTTTGCATTGGGGAGATGAACTCATAACCTTTGCATCCCTGAGATGACATGCCCAGACGCTAGAGATGGTGCGCTTGACACCTTTTGACCTCTTCTCCTGGCCCCCTCTTCACTTATTTATTATTTCTCTTCATGAAGGTTTTAAAACAAACATGCAGAGGAACATATGTTACTGGGTAGTATTGATTAAAACAATGTAGCAAGCTTTTTGTTCAATTTTTTTTTATATATAAAAAACAAATTCAAAATGTCAAATAAAAAAATAGGTACACCTAAATATTCATGTCTTTATTATGGGCTCAGTGATCCCAGGAATGGAGTTGAGAAAATGTATCTAAAATGTTTAACCATTAACATATCACAGGACTACATTGTAAAAAAAAAAAGTTGCCTTTATTCCAGTAAACATGTACAGAAAAAGCGACGCATCAAAATTAAACCACTGAGAAGAAACGTTAACATTCAAACTGTACTGTGAGTTGGTAGATGTCAACGACGCACTCAAAACAGTTACTAAGGCCTGCAATACCTTGAGTCACAGAAACAGCAGAATTCATCATTTACATCGTTGTCTTATATGTCATAGGTGGCTGCAGCAGATTGAAAACCACAGATGCATTACTACGCCTATCCCTTTGACCTCAGCTGAGCCGAAGGTCAGATGTCAGGGGTTACAGTAGTCAGGCCCCGTGGGCAGGAGAGGAGAGCCACAGCGCTGCACTAACGATGCTTTAATAAATACAGGGATGGATGGTTCCAGGTTTACCACAGTTTGAATGCTGCACTAGAACAGGTGCAGGGCTAGTTGATGCTCTGATTCTCTGTGGTCACTTGGTGGAGCGCCGCGTGGGCTCCGAGGCGGTGGGGGGAGGAGGGGGACCACGGCGGTCCAGGTCCTCCATGTAGAACATGAGGAGTTTTCTCCTCTCATCCGGGACACAGTCCAGCACCAGGTAACGCTTGTCGTTCTGCAGAACCTTCTCCACGTCCTTCAGGTGCTGCTCAGACTCCAGGAGCAACTTCCGCGACCTGAGAGGAGGACAAAAATGGGGGGAGGAGTCAGTAAAGCAGCAGTGCAAATGGACCAATAGCACCTCCTACTGACTCAAAATCGATCGAGCAATTGTTTAAAACTCTAGTATAAATGCCATTAAAATGAACCAACTTATGATACATGTCAATTGGAACCTTATTCCCTCAGCTACCAGTGAAAGAATGTCACAATCCAGCCCGTGTTGCTGTACTCACCTGTACGTGATGAACTTGGTCTCTTTCAGAAGTGTTCTGAAGTCAGCTTTGGCTGTGATGTACTTGTCTTTGATGTAGTCTTCAAACTCCCTCTGTTTTTTCTACAAATCAAAAGAAGACAAACCCCTCAGCGTCTTTGCCTGGTGTCAACGGGGGACATGGGTAGCTGAAACAACCAGTAGACAGTAACGTAAAAGAGAAAGGTCTTACTCTGTCACTACTGGAGAACTTGATACAGCGAGGGTCCTCTTTAATGATCTTCTTTACCTCCTTCCATGTGGTGGTCAGTGTGATCTGTGGCAAACAGTCAATCAAAGCACGTACTACCAAGTCATTCCTCACAGGATAATACGCTATATCTGAATGACATGCATACAGGATATGACTTGAGGTTTACAGTGACACCTTTATATCGGCAGCGTGTTCATACACAGATGGACTGCAGTGAGTTTACATTTAAAAGAAGCCGTGTCGGTGTACCCTGTAATGAGAGCGTAACACCAGCCCAAACGTTGTCCCTCACCATGACGGTCTCGTCCAGTAGCTGTCTGAAGTTCTCCTTCTTCTTCTTGGAGAGCGCCTCCACGTGTTCGTTGAACAGTTTCTCCTTCTCATCTCTCTCCAGCAGAGAGGCAGACTCCCAGCGGTGGTCCTTACGCAGGTTACGACGGGTGTCAGACCACGACGCGTCAGACGACCGCACCTGATCACAACACACACCAGCATTAGGATCTGGCACATGGTTCTTCGTCCACATAATAACCAGTGCACAAGTCTGGACATTAACAAGGTCAATCTAAAAATGAAGGTTCCTTTCTTGTCTCTGATCAGCCTGGTTGAGTTGATCTTTCAGTGGCCATATCAAACTGGGTTTAATCTAAACAAATGTTTGGTTCACCCAAGTTCTCAGCTGCAAATGTAGTCCTGTTGGTCCCTTATTGGGTGAACAAACTTGAGTTGATGGTGTGTGCTCACCATATCAGACATGAGGGCTCTGAAGTGCTGGATGGCTTCCTCCCGCTTGTGCTGCTCCCGTTCTCTATCGATCTCCTTGGTCTGCTCAGAGCGGGCCTTCTGCACCTCGCGCTCCCTCTCCCTCAGACTGGCCTCTATCCTGGCGGCGCGCTCCAGCTCCTTCTCCTTATCAGAGTCCATGTTCTGGCAAGAGAGAGACACAAACCATCAGACATGTTCTGGCAGCATCATATACACAAGGGTCTGCAATCACCACATGCGTCATGACACCCATCACGTCAAGTGGCTAAACAGCATCTAAGAGCGCAGCACTGAATGGGCTGGGTTAAATGCCAGAAGATGACAAGCTGGAGCCAGTGAGTGTGAGCAGTAAGGGCAGCCTCAGAGGCGCTATCCTGTTCCTCCCACCTTGGCCTGCTTGTCCACATACTGCTTGTAGAGTTCCTCTCTGGTGTTGGAGCTCTCCACAGCCTTGTAGCGGGGGTCTCCCTCCAGCTTGTCCTTCACCTTGCTCCAGCGCTGCCCTCCATCCAGGTGGTGGTCACCAAGCAGCTCAAAGAAGTCCTGCTTCACCTGGGACAGAGACCAGGTTTACAATAGGAACATACATTTACATTTTTATATTTTAGTCATTTAGCAGACGCTCTTATCCAGAGCGACTTACAGTTAGTGAATACATATTTTTATTATAAAAAAAAATTCATACTGGTCCCCCGTGGGAATCGAACCCACAAACCTGGCGTTGCAAACGCCATGCTCTATCAACTGAGCTACATCCCTGCCGGCCATTCCCTCCCCTACCCTGGACAACGCTGGGCCAATTGTGCGCCGCCCATGAGTCTCCCGGTCGCGGCCGGCTGTGACAGAGCCTGGAATCGAACCAGGATCTCTAGTGGCACAGCTAGCACTGCAATGCAGTGCCTTAGACCACTGCGCCACTCAGGAGCCTATAAACATAGACACAGTCAGATATTCCAAGTGTTTCCAGGTTTCACTAAGCACACAATCCAGGCAGCTAGCTACTTGTCCAGCATATCACTTCCTCAGGCTACTGTTTTCAGTGGGCCATGGGGGTTTCCAGTCCAGTGCTCACCTTCTCTCCTCTGTTCTTGGAGTCCTCCTTCTCTTTCTTCTTGAGAGCGGACATGAACTCGATAAAGATGGACTCCCGGTCCTTCATCTTCTCTATGGTCTTGAACCGTGGGTCCTTGGCGTGCTTGGAGGCAAACTCACTGAACGTTGTCCTGAAACAAACAACATAGCAACTCTTAGCTGCCTGAGAGATACTAATAATGTAAATGTACACCTGACTGGTACACCAAGTCAATGTATTAACTAATCACCTGACTGGTAACGTATTAACTAATGGGCGTTTGTAGTGAGGTCTGACCTGGCAGTGAGCTTGGCCTCCTCCATCATCTTCCTGAACTCGTCCTTAGACTGCATCAGCTTGTTCTTCTTCTCCTTCCGCTCCTCCTCAGCCCGGGTCTTCACATACTGGTCAAACACCTGCACAGGACCAGCAGACAGAAATAAAAAGACAGGACTGGCAGATACAGTGAGGGAAAAAGTATTTGATCCCCTACTGATTTTGTAAGTTTGCCCACTGATAAAGAAATGATCATTCTAATTTTAATGGTAGGTTTATTTGAACAGTGAGACAGAATAACAACAAAAAAATTAAGAAAAACACATTTATGTTATAAATTGATTTGCATTTTAATGAGGAAAATAAGTATTTGACCCCCTCTCAATCAGAAAGATTTCTAGCTCCCAGGTGTCTTTTATACAGGTAACGAGCTGAGATTAGGAGCACACTCTTAAAGGGAGTGCTCCGAATCTCAGCTTGTTACCTGTATAAAAGACACCTGTCCACAGAAGCAATCAGATTACAAACTCTCCACCATGGCCAAGACCAAAGAGCTCTCCAAGGATGTCAGGGACAAGATTGTAGACCTACACAAGGCTGGAATGGGCTACAAGACCATCGCCAAGCAGCTTGGTGAGAAGGTGACAACAGTTGGTGCTATTATTAGCAAATGGAAGAAACACAAAATAACTGTCAAATCTCCCTTGGCCTGAGGCTCCATGCAAGATCTCACCTCGTGGAGTTGCAATGATCATGAGAACGGTGAGGAATCAGCCCAGAACTACACGGGAGGATCTTGTCAATGATCTCAAGGCAGCTGGGACCATAGTCACCAAGAAAACAATTGGTAACACACTACGCCGTGAAGGACTGAAATCCTGCAGCGCCCGCAAGGTCCCCCTGCTCAAGAAAGCACATATACATGCCCGTCTGAAGTTTGCCAATGAACATCTGAATGATTCAGAGGAGAACTGGGTGAAAGTGTTGTGGTCAGATGAGACCAAAATCGAGCTCTTTGCCATCAACTCAACTCGCCGTGTTTGGAGGAGGAGGAATGCTGCCTATGACCCCAAGAACACCATCCCCACCGTCAAACATGGAGGTGGAAACATTATGCTAAGGGGTGTTTTTCTGCTAAGGGGACAGGACAACTTCACCGCATCAAAGGGACGATGGACGGGACCATGTACCGTCAAATCTTGGGTGAGAACCTCCTTCCCTCAGCCAGGGCATTGAAAACGGGTCGTGGATGGGTATTCCAGCATGACAATGACCCAAAACACACGGCCAAGGCAACAAAGGAGTGGCTCAAGAAGAAGCACATTAAGGTCCTGGAGTGGCCTAGCCAGTCTCCAGACCTTAATCCCATAGAAATTCTGTGGAGGGAGCTGAAGGTTCGAGTTGCCAAACGTCAGCCTCGAAACCTTAATGACTTGGAGAAGATCTTCAAAGAGGAGTGGGACAAAATCCCTCCTGAGATGTGTGCAAACCTGGTGGCCAACTACAAGAAACGTCTGACCTCTGTGATTGCCAACAAGGGTTTTGCCACCAAGTACTAAGTCATGTTTTGCAGAGGGGTCAAATACTTATTTCCCTCATTAAAATGCAAATCAATTTATAACATTTTTGACATGCGTTTTTCTGGATCTCACTGTTCAAATAAACCTACCATTAAAATGATAGACTGATAATTTCTTTGTCAGTGGGCAAACGTACAAAATCAGCAGGGGATCAAATACTTTTTCCCCTCACTGTAACCCCTAGGGAAATACATATGTTACCTGATCGCAGAGCTCTGATCTTCCCCCAAAGGGAAACATAGCTCATATCATAATAAGACTGAATATGGGAAAAAAATTTTTTTCATAAATTCATTTTGTAAGTGTACAATACCTGCTTTCTCTCTTTGGGGTTAAGTAGCAGGTATCGCGGATCAAAAACAATCTTGTGCAACTCTTTCTCCCAGGTAGAGAATGCTGAGACCTGTAGGCACGGGGTTGGAGGGTGTGAGACCAGGCCAATCAAGGTGGGCTTCAACAACATTCACATAACACTTTCAGTCATCAGTCAAATTAGTTTCCTTCCAGGGGAAATAATCCCCCGTCAACCCAATCAATCCCCCTCAAATCTAAAAGGGTTGGAATGAGTCACGTTTTACTCAAACTAGTGACACCCAAAGGAGCAATGAAATTACAGCAGAGCAAGGCAATAAAAATGTTTGAATCACGGCTGGTGGTACCCATGGAAAAGGCTCCAGAGAGCAGGCAGGCAGGCACCAATAACTCCCTTGCTAGGGTAGTTTAATACATTTTACAATCCAATTAGTTTTTATCTCTGCTTTGGATGTGTCAGAGTTGCAATATGCCTCTTTTGGGTCTGAACAGAAGCTGAACAACTGTTTATAGGATAGAAAAGTTGGTACATAGTTCATGTAATACAAACAGAAGCTGAACACATGAAAGATGATCCCAGATTAGAGGAGATGACAACATCAAGCTATTGTCTACTCTGCATGCCAGTTTGTAAATAAGGAACATTACGACCGCCATTGGCAGTGTAGGCCTGTAGATATATGGATCCCATGAATGTATTGGACAAACCAAAGAACACTGATAAACTCCAGTACAGCATGAGCATACGGCACGAGTCATTTTCAAAAAAAGATATATAAAAGTCACCATTATGTACAATAAATAGATTAACACACATATATATATCACACACACTACCGTTCAAAAGTTTGGGGTCACTTAGAAATGTCCTTGTTTTCCATGAAAACATACATGAAATGAGTAGTCATTGACAAGGTTAGAAATAATGATTTTTAATTGAAATAATAATTGTGTCCTTCAAACGTTGCTTTCGTCAAAGAATCCTCCATTTGCAGCAATTACAGCCTTGCAAGACCTTTGGCATTCTAGTTGTCAATTTGTTGAGGTAATCTGAAGAGATTTCACCCCATGCTTCTTGAAGCACCTCCCACAAATTGGATTGGCTTGATGGGAACTTCTTACGTACCATACGGTCAATAGGGTTGAGATCCGGTGACTGCTGGCCACTCCATTATAGACAGAATACCAGCTGACTGCTTCTTCCCTAAATAGTTCTTGCATAGTTTGGAGCTGTGCTTTGGGTCATTGTCCTGTTGTAGGAGGAAATTGGCTCCAATCAAGCGCTGTCTACAGGGTATGGCATAGCGTTGCAAAATGGAGTTATAGCCTTCCTTCTTCAAGATCCCCTTTACCCTGTACAAATCTCCCACTTTACCACCACCAAAGCACCCCCAGACCATCACATTGCCTCCACCATGCTTGACAGATGGCATCAAGCACTCCTCCAGCATCTTTTCATTTGGTCTGCGTCTCACAAATGTTCTTCTTTGTGATCCGAACACCTCAAACTTCGATTAGTCTGTCCATAACCCTTTTTCCAATCTTCCTCTGTCCAGTGTCTGTGTTCTTTTGCCCATCTTCATCTTTTATTGGCCAGTCTGAGATATGGCTTTTTCTTTGCAACTCTGCCTAGAAGGTCAGCATCCCGGAGTCGCCTCTTCACTGTTGACGTTGAGACTGGTGTTTTATGGGTACTATTTAATGAAGCTACGAGTTGAGGACCTGTGAGGCGTCTGTTTCTCAAACTAGACACTAAATGTATTTGTCCTCTTGCTCAGTTGTGCACCGGGGCCTCCCACTCCTCTTTCTATTCTGGTTAGAGCCAGTTTGCGCTGTTCTGTGCAGGGAGTAGTACACAGCATTGTACGAGATCTTCAGTTTCTTGGCAATTTCTCACATGGAATAGCCTTCATTTCTCAGAACAAGAATAGACCGACGAGTTACAGAAGAAAGTTCTTTGTTTCTGGCCATTTTGATTCTGTAATCGAACCCACAATTGCTGATGCTCCAGATATTCAACTAGTCTCAAGAAGGCCAGTTTTATTGCTTCTTTAAAATCAGCACAACAGTTTTCAGCTGTACTAACATAATTGCAAAAGGGTTTTCTAATGATCAATTAGCCTTTTAAAATGATAAACCTGGATTCGCAAACACAACGTGCCATTGGAACACAGGACTGATGGTTGCTGATAATGGGCCTCTGTACGCCTATGTAGATATTTCATTAGAAATCAGCTGTTTCCAGCTACCATAGCCATTTACAACATTAACAATGTCTACACTGTATTTCGGATCAATTTGATGTTATTTTAATGGACCAAAATAAATGCTTTTCTTTCGAAAAACAAAGACATTTCTAAGTGACCCCCAACTTTTGAACGGTAGTGTATATTAAATAATTTCTTCCCTACGTAGAATAGTGAAATGTTAAATTCTTAGTCTATCATTACAATTCAATACTATTGTAGATGTGTACATAACATGTTTAACTAACTTTTATGAATTTACTTTTTGAAGTATTACCAAAGCAAAACATAAGCAGAAATGTACTTGTCAATAAACTGGGCATAAGATAGAGGAAGAGGAACAGGAATAAAACAGTGCACCAAAGACAAGGATAATTAACTGAAGAGTGTACCTTGGTGGGCTTCCATTCAGATTAATGTGTCTAACATTACAGAGCTGGTTACAGTATTGCGTTGGATTGAAGTGTTTTACCCCTCTCTTCAGCAGCATGTCCCTGAACTGTGTCATGCGGTTCTCCAGGGGCACAATGGCCCGCTCTCGGGCAGCCTTCAGCTCCGCCTCCATGGCTGCCTCTTTCTCAGAGTCCGCCTCTTTCATCACTTCCTCCTTCCTGCAAGCAGAGGGAAGACGTCAAGGCCCAGGGGAGAGTTAGTGATAGAGGGGGGGGGGGTTTAGGGGGCTGGACTGGGGTGAAACTTAACTTCTTCAATTGGGGAAATGAAACAGTATGTTGTTCTGTGTTATCTCTACCTAGGTGGTCTGCTATACTTGACTGATCAATTATCGGCCATCTACCAAATGAGTGGACTCCAAATGATACACGTTAGGTCTTGCATAGGTCCTACGGGTTATAAAGATCGGGAGGGGGAGGATTTGTCAAATACCTGACCACTGATATTCACTGTCTTGGATTTTGTATTCCCTTTTCCACTATCACATACAGCTATGGCGGGACGGGGCAGGGAGGTTCATGTCTTCATTTGCTCATTGCGGTTCCTAATGCAGTAGTTCTAGAAGAAGAAGGTCAAGCAAGGTGGTTACCTTGGAGGCCCATGTTGGCATCACCATGTGTTCTACAGGCCTTTTCCCTGAACAATAGTCTCTTGTGCAACAGGACCAGTGTTTAGGGTAGCGGGGAGAGGCAGGCTTGGAGGGCACCGATGGGAAACAGTGACTGATTGGGTAACCTGGACAGTGACCATTGATTGACCACTTTAACAGAACCAGTGAAGACATCATAGGCTTTACTTAGTCAGTACAAGCTGGGTTAAAGACTACTTCCCACAGAAAGAGTCAGTCCCTCCACCCCCACAGGAAAATATCCAAATCAAGCAATTTAGTGTTTTCACGACCAAAAACCCTAACTTAACCTTAAACTAACAATTTAGATATTTTTAGCCAGAGTACATCATGGGTTTATTTGAATTTGTACAAGCTGTTTTATCTGTTCAGACGAGGAAGAATGACTGAGTGCCTCGACATGCTGTTAATGGCCCCTACTAAAGTGTGCTGGGCCCTTGGATGGAGAGGACTGGGGACTTACTTCCTCTTCTTGGCCTTCACAGGCTCATCTTCCAGAGCTTCCTCTGCTGCTGCCTCAAGCTCCTCTTTGCTGATTCCTGAGGGAGAGAGAAGTGATGAGACAGCATTGTAAAATGACAAATGAGGCCATCGTCATGAACACCTACAGAGGCAGAATGAGTGTGCCCGTGTGTGTTCGTACCCAGCTTCCTGGTGGCGTCCTCCAGGCCTCTCTTGTGAGGTGGTTCCTGGATGTTCTTGTCAACGTCGGCCCGTCCCACCAGCTCCTCTGGCCGGTCCCACATAGAGAGACGCGTGGTGGGGTTGTAGTAGAACACACGCTCGTCACCGGTCCACACAATACACCTACACACACGTTCAATAGGGCACAAGGGCGTGTGAGTGATGCAAGTTCAGCCTCCATACAACAGCACATAGCTCTGTTACCATCAGTGGCACCTACCAGCGAGTACCAGGGATGTGGTTAGTGGCCACCGGCTTGGCTTTCTGTTGTATACCAGGGAGTGCCAGGGATGGGGTTTGTGGCCACTGGCTTGGCTTTCTGTTACATGCCAGGGATGGGGTTAGTGGCCACTGGCTTGGCTTTCTGTTGTATACCAGGGAGTGCCAGGGATGGGGTTAGTGGCCACTGGCTTGGCTTTCTGTTGTATACCAGGGATGGGGTTTGTGGCCACTGGCTTGGCTTTCTGTTACATGCCAGGGATGGGGTTAGTGGCCACTGGCTTGGCTTTCTGTTGCATGCCAGGGATGGGGTTAGTGGCCACTGGCTTGGCTTTATGTTACATACCAGGGAGTGCCAGGGATGGGGTTTGTGGCCACTGGCTTGGCTTTATGTTACATACCAGGGAGTGCCAGGGATGGGGTTTGTGGCCACTGGCTTGGCTTTATGTTACATACCAGGGAGTGCCAGGGATGGGGTTTGTGGCCACTGGCTTGGCTTTATGTTACATACCAGGGAGTGCCAGGGATGGGGTTTGTGGCCACTGGCTTGGCTTTCTGTGCTGCTTTCTCCTCTTCAGTCATCTCCTCCTCCTTAACCTGCTCAATGAAAGGAATACAACTATTATTAAAGGTGGATGACAATAATACACCTTATCAAATTCTAAAATGCAGGACAGAATGATGCCACCTTTCTGACTAGTAGGGTCGATCTCTCCTCTCACCTCCCCCCTCACCTCCTTTAGCTCCTTAGGGGGCTCTATTTTGGGCTCGTCATCCTCCATCTCCATGGCCTCCTCCTCCAGGGCCTGCTGTCTCTCCTTAGCCTTCTCTGCCTCTTTCTCTATAGGAGGGGAAACTCACACACATTAGATATGCAACATCTAAAATCTCACTAACCAGTCGAGCATGAATGCTAGCTGGTTGGAGAGATCCAAAGCTTTAAGTAGACCAACCTTTCTCCCGTAGTTCCTGGGGTTTGTCCCAGGTGGACTCCAGTGTGCGGTTGTTGTAGTAGTAGGTTTTCCCGTCAGCTGTTTTGTACTCAGACCACTCTGGGAGCTGGAGGCCTGCCAAGGCGGGCGCCGCCAGGGCCAACTGGGGGTGGTGCATCATGGGAAGAAGAGGAGGGCCCATGCCAGGCAGCATACCTGTGGAAGGTCAAATACACACAGAATACTTCTTAAGACACATTCCTCTCTGATAAACCCTCTTCTAACCCCATTCTACTGTACATCTAACCAAAACCAACCGTAGAGCACAGGAGGGTTAGGGCATCTACTTCCACATTTGGGTAAAACGGTTCAAATGGAAAAAATATGCTGTGTTATTGACACTTTTGCTAGTGCTCATATCGCTCATTCTTGAAATGTCCTGAGGATGTACAGTACCAGTCAAAAGTTTGGACACCTACTCATTCAAGGGTTTTTCTTTATTTTTACTATTTTCTACATTGTAGAATAATAGTGAAGACATCAAAACTATGAAATAACACATATAGAATCATGTAGTAACCAAAAAAAGTGTTAAACAAATCAAAATATATTTTATATTTGAGATTCTTCAAAGTAGCCACCCTTTGCCTTGATGACAGCTTTGCACACTCTTGGCATTCTCTCAACCAGCTTTATGAGGTAGTCACCTGGAATGCATTTCAATTAACAGGTTTACCTTCTTAAAAGTTAATTTGTGGAATTGATTTCCTCCTTAATGCATTTGAGCCAATCAGTTGTGTTGTGACAAGGTACGGGTGGTATACAGAAGATAGTCCTATTTGGTGAAAGACCAAGTCCATATTATGGCAAGAACAGCTCAAATAAGCAAACAGAAACAACAGTCCATCATTACTTTAAGACATGAAGGTCAGTCAATACGTAAAATGTTAAAAACTCTGAAAGTTTCTTCAAGTGCAGTCGCAAAAACCATCAAGCGCTATGATGAAACTGGCTCTCATGAGGACCGCCACAGGAAAAGAAGACCCAGAGTTACCTCTGCTGCAGAGGATAATTTAATTAGAGTTAACTGCACCTCAGATTGCAGCCCAAATAAATGCTTCACAGAGTTCAAGTAACAGACATCTCAATATCAACTGTTCAGAGGAGACTGTGTGAATCAGGCATTCATGGTCGAATTGCTGCAAAGAAACCACTACTAAAAGGATACCAATAAGAAGAGACTTGCTTGGGCCAAGAAACACAAGCAATGGACATTAGACCGGTGGAAATCTGTCCTTTGGTCTGATGAGTGCAAATTTTAGATTTTTGGTTCCAACCGCCGTGTCTTTGTGAGACGCAGAGTAGGTGAACAGATGATCTCCGCATGTGTGGTTCCCACCATGAAGCATGGAGGTGGTGGTGTGATGGTGCTTTGCTGGTGACACCGTCTGTGATTTATTTAGAATTCAAGGCACATTTAACCAGCATGGCTACCACAGCATTCTGCAGCAATAGGCCATCCCATCTGCTTTGCGCTTAGTGGGACTATCATTTGTTTTTCAACAGTACAATGACCCAAAACACACCTCCAGGCTGTGTAAGGGCTATTTGACCAAGAAGGAGAGTGATGGAGTGCTGCATCACATGACCTGGCCTCCACAATCACCTGACCTCAACCCAATTGAGATGGTTTGGGATGAGTTGGACCGCAGAGTGAAGGAAAAGCAGCCAACAAGTGCTCAGCATATGTGGGAACTCCTTCAAGACTGTTGGAAAAGCATTCCAGGTGACTACCTCATGAAGCTGGTTAAGATAATGCCAAGAGTGTGCACAGCTGTCATCAAGGCAAAGGGTGGTTACTTTGAAGAATCTCAAATATATATCTTTATTTGTTTAACACTTTTTTGGTTACTACATGATTCCATATGTGTTATTTCATAATTTTGATGTCTTCACTATTATTCTACAATGTAGAAAATAGTAAAAAAATAAAGAAAAACCCTTGAATGAGTAGGTGTGTCCAAACTTTTGACTGGTACTGTATAAAGTTTAGAGCCCATAAGAATTCACCTGAAATATAAAGGTCTTAGGTCGAACACTTAGACCTAATTTTCGAATTGTAAATAAAGGGCCTTCCCTAGCCATGAGTACACAGGTAACATCTAAACTGAGCCACTGAGATGTTAACAAAAACCCACAAAGGCATGCCACAAGAAGAAAATGATTATCAAATGACAATACAACATTAATAAAATGTGAATTTCCTGTACTAAATGGAAAGTAACCTAACCTAAAATAGGTGTGTTGCCTGTCAAAACAAAAACGTATACACCTTTGTCACTAAATTATCACACAACAAATCGAAACCTGCAAAAAGTAACCTAGCTAAAACCAACATTATAACGGAGACAGTACTGACGCAAGTCCACAGTGCAGTTATGTCCAAACAGCTGTTGGCTGTTCATCACAATACAAGGGCCGAAATGTCTCCTTCCTAAATCTCCTCTTAAAAAAGCATTTAAACAAGACAGGAAGTCCTAAAATGTCTAACTCACTAATGTTGAAAAAATAAAACAGCAATACTCCACATTGTTTGGTGGTGCCAAAGGGGCCAAAAAAAATAAGAAGCATAATTTTCACAACATCTCTAACATGCCATCTAACAGAATACTGACTGGAGACGTTTGAAAGAATTACCGTTATTGTTGGGGGAGACTGTCTTTAAATAGGGACCGCCTACTATCTGCATCATTGCTACACCTGCAAGAACGGACAAGCAAGCATTGTGTTGGACACAGGAGGAGAGAGGTGCCAGCTGCCGGGGCAGGTCAGACACAGATTTCAACAATACATTTCAAAACTAGGCCCACAACCACTATTATCCCTTTGATAACATGTAGTATTATCTTCCTGGCAACAACAAGATGGATCAATAAAGTGCTGATTAGGTTATGTAGATGTGCAGAGTATTGAACTAAAAATGTTTTGTTAAAAAAAACATTCAAAGCTGCAATATGCAACTTATTGGACGACCCAACCAAATGCACATAGAAATGTGAGTTATAGATCAAAATTCTAATTGAAAGCAAGTCTAAGAAGCAGTAGATCTTCTCTATATGTGCTATTTCTATGCTTCCAGTTCTTAAGTTTGGTTTTTGCATCTTTTACTTCTGGTTTTGTAAACCAGTTTCAAACAGCTGAAAATACAATATTTTTGGTTATTGAAAATACATTTCACAGCGTTTTAGATGGTACAATGATTCTCTGAACTATACATTGCTTGTTTTGTCACAAACTGAAATTAGGAAAACTATTAGAATTTTAGCAACCAGGAAATGGCGGAGGGATTTCTGCATATTGCACCTTTAAATTAATTTAAAAAATGCATAGTGAGTCAACAAAAACGCCCTCTTTCTTTATAGGACAGCGTCTCAAAGGCATTTAAATTTGCTCCTGCATTTGTTTTCTCGACCCCTAGCTGACCCTTTTCTGAACTTGAGCAATGCTGCCATCTACAGGACTGAAAATGACTTGTTTCTCCAATAACTGCAGTGCAAGAATAAACAAACATTCTAAGAGTTGAACATGGAGTTGTGGAATAAGTTTCAAGAATCAAAAAACAAAAAAAACTAGTTTGCTTATTTATCTCTCCAACCATGACCGAGACCATTCTACCTCTACAATTATTTGTTTAATCTATTACTTTTAATAGATAAAATGTATGCATTCACTTCTGTAAGTCGCTCTGGATAAGAGCGTCTGCTAAATGACTAACATGTAAAATGTACAGGGGATAACAATAAGAGACCTAATGTTAAGATGACAAACAAATGAAGAGATGGCTAATGACAGTATGGAAAGGGGTGGAGAGTCAGTCATGTTAAAACAAGGTAGAGAGGTTTGGGATGAGGAGAGAGCAGATCATGTCTTACCGGGCAGTGGGATGTGCATGCCTGGTAGAGGCACTCTGAAGGGGTGCATGACCCCTGGCGGGAAGCCTGGGATTGTGGCCGTGGTGTGAGGTTGGGACATGGTGTGGTGGGACAGGCCAGTCGGGAGACTTTGGGGCAGCAGGGACATGGTCTGGACTGGTGTCACTGAGGATGGAACTGTGGTTACACTGACCAAAGCCATCGGCGTCACTCCCACACTGGAGGGGACGGAGACCACAGGCTGCAGATCTGTAGCAGCAGAAGCTGGGCAAATACCAGCAGAGTGTTACAACACACAGTCTGGACATACAGTAAAACTAACCATAGACAAGCAGAAAACTACTCATTTCCAACTTTGTGATTTTCACTAAATCAGTCTTATTTTGTCATACCATGAGGATTTCTAACCATATAAAAGTCAGACCTGTCCAGAGAACTAAAGAAGATCCAGATGTCCCTTTCCCAGTGCTGTACTCACTAGTGATGGTCTGGGACACAGAAGAGGTGGTGTTGGTGTCTGGGCTGGTAGTCATGGTGCGGGACTGGGAAGGAGCCTGTGTAGACACTGGGGAGGGTGTGGCTGCTGCAGTGCAGGCTGCAGTGCTGCTATTGGAAGAGGCTCCTGTTCCAGTCAGGGTCCCCATCATAGGGTTGAGCTCTGACTGCTGGATCACCTTCACCCCTTCAGGTTTGCTCCAGGCTGACTCTCGAGTCCTGGCGTTGTAGTAGTACGCCTAGGGGAAGGGGGGACATAATTTATGAGGGAAATATTCATTCAGATAGGTTATTAAAGGAAAGATTCACACATTTTGAATGTTATATTGTTTTTCTGCATCACTAAGTGATGATCTATCAATTCCCGGGGTCATTTCATGTTTTCATGTGTATCGGCGCTATTGGCCATTCAAGCAGGCAGAAATACAGCCGGGATGCAAAACTCGTCATACCAGCTGTACTTCTGCCTGCTTGAATGGCAATAGCTCCAATACACATGAAAACATGAAATGACCCCGGGAATCAATAGAATGTCGCTCAGAGATGCACAAAAACAATATAACATTCAAAATGGGTGAATCCTTCCTTTAAGTAAGAGTAAATGTAAGAGGCTATTCTCTACCTTTCCCTCGGGTGTCTTGTTCTCCACCCAGATCTCCTCAGTAGGGGGAAGAGTATGAGCTCCAGCTGCAGGAACTGGGGGCATTCCAGGAGGAAATAGCATCCCTGGTGGTGGAGGCATGCTGCCCATCGGTGGGGGCATAAAAGGAGGTCTCTGAAATACAAAAAAATGCATTTAAATATCAAGCATTTAATACTTGCTCTGCAGTCTAAGATTTTCAGGCTCTCAATGCATTCAGACCTCTGACTGACAAAATGTGTAGCAGTCACATACTATAGAAAAGATGGATGGATCGATTGCCAGAAATGATTCCTTGCAACTCTGACAGGTGTACCTGTAGGTGAGGGGGTCCGAGTGGTGGGGGCATGCCTCCTGGTGGGGGTATGGGTGGCATGCTGGGGTCAAACGGTGGACGCCCGAACAGTGGCCCCCGTGGCGGAGGCCCTCTCATCATACCGAAGGGGGGAGGTGGGGGTCTGAGAAGTGGGGGTGGACCACGCATCACTGGGGTTGGAGGAGGAGCAGGGCCGCGGAAACGCAGCGTCTGCTGCTGTGCCATTCTAGAAACAAAACAAATGGACCTGGCTCATGAACCAAATCAAAATCATAACTATCTAACTACACAACATCTGGTATATCGTCACAATCTATCAACATCTTGTAGCTATATCTACTAGCTAGCTATCTTCCCCGTTCTCAGCTTATTGTTTGCAACAACACAGGCTAACGTCGTTAGTGACCCCCACAAAATCATGATTCATGTTATCAGACTAACTAGCTAACTTACGTTACAGTCTAACTAGCTATACATTGCTTGTTGGGATCAAACGGTGCAGTCAAGTTACGATTGTAAGTTAACTAGCAAAATGACTGACTAGCTAGCTAACTAACTACATAAACTGGTAATACGCACATTAACACAGTAACGGTTGCTAGCGAATGTGTACACTAGTTAGTTAGCTAGCTAGCTAATGCAACGTTTGTTACTCTAACTAGCTAGGTTGCTAACGTTAGTTAATGTTGTGCCATTTAAATCGACGCGCAGCTAGCTAAATAGCATCATAGTTTAGAAAAAATACACGAGTCAGGAGGGAGTCTAGCTACGAGACTAGCTAATGATGCTAGCTGCTAGCGTGGCCACATTGAACAGTCAGAGCACAGCTCAGCGCCGAATGCACTACTAGTCGGGAGCGCATGTAACAGATCCGACATTGGGAGGTCACGTTCACATTCATGTCAAACTAGCTAACAACCGTAGAAAACAGTAATTCTCAAAAATATGATTCACTTGGCTATATTCGCTACCACCTCACCTGTTGTCGTTAAACCCAATACTTTCACCGTCTCCGTGGTCCGCCATTACAGAAAATTGAAACGACTCTTCCTGGAAACGCCTCCGCACACAAACTTTTACGCGACATTGGCCAAATGCCCTATCAATCATAGTACGCGTCCGTCATTTAGAAAATCTGATTGGATGACAAAATAGTCGCCATCGTCTGGCCAGAGGGCTCTGCGTCCAGCCAACTGTGATGTCTTTGTTCAGTTAGGACTTTCCTAACTATTGATGGGTAACAATTTCATAACAGATGGCCAGACAGGCAACTGTACCACAACCTCATTTACATTTATTAAGAAAAATACATAATTGCATAGTTACATGCAAGTTATTAACAATATTGGATTTACAGTAGTTGCTATACTTGTGTAAAAATGATAACTTATGGATCAATGACCACTCTACATGTATTATTGGTGCATTGGCATTTTTATTGGATTTCTATATGAAGAGCACAGTACTCTGAATAGGCCAGTAGTACCTGTCTATGCCTGGACTCTCAGTCTGCATAAAACCAGCAAAGCACCCCTTTCTCCTTACAAACCAGGTATTTGAAGAAAAAAAGGCATAAATAAATAGACTTCCTTTCAAACACTTTAAAATACTGCAAAATGTCATTTTGTACAGAGCAGAGGTCGATCTCATAAAACAGTATTTATCTTTAAAAAATAAATTACTTCAGAATAACAGTAACTATTAATTTATTTGTAGATACTTTTTGGGACTTTATATACACTGACAACAAATATACTCTATCAGGGATTTTACTAAAGGATGTCACTTTGGTTTGATGCTAGAGAATTCTCATCACGCGCACCTCTTCCCCGTCCTCCTCATTGGTGACTTGGACCTCTTGGACACTGGCAGGGTTCTCTGGCGCAGAGTTGGTGAAGACATTCTCCAGGGCACGCACATCCAGTGGTGGGACCGAACCCAGGAGCTCAGAGGTAGTGGGGGCCTGCCCTTGACCTTGACATCTCTGCCCGCCCTCCCCTCTCTGCCGAAACGGGTAGTCTCTGTTGAGAAGGGAGAACGTGGACTCATGCTGATCGTAGTTGTCATCATAGGGGTAGCCCGGAGTAGACATAGGAGTAGCCATGGGGTTTGAGAACTCCTGGGGTTGGAGAACTGGGTAGGAGTATGGGCCATGTGGGTAAGGGTATGATCTGAAAAAAAGCCAATCCCAGGATGATGACGTTTCAAATGACCATAGTTCAATTTTCACCACTAACCTGCACAATTATAAAAGATCAAACAGCATACCTACATAGTACAAAATTGGTATTCAACATGAAACAGCATGCATTGCTTACCCTGTTGGATAAAACTGGGGTCCAGGCATGAAGAAGGGCGGAGCAAAGGGGAAGCAAGGGGTGGGGAAGAGGCCCACCGGGTGTTGCATGGGAGATGGAGGATACATGTGTGGGTAAGCCAGGTTAGAGAGTGGTATTTGGAGACCTCTGGAGCTGGATGGCATGATTGTAGAGGGAATCTCACTGGCAGAATTGTAGTACGCCTGTTGACTGCTGATTTTCCTGGGTTTGGGAGCTTCTTCAAGGTTGCTGCCACAGTGTCTGGCTTCACGCTTGCGTTCTGCAGGCTTAGCACCAGAGGTAGTGGCTGTTGGGTGGGGATGTGGGCAGGCAGTAGTCTGGAAGAATATGGAGACTGGGCTGGTACTCTGAGAGGCATTTGGAGCTGCCACTGTAGCACCCTGGACACCATGGTCATTAGAGCCTTAGGAAGACAAAACCAAAACAAATACTGTATTAAGCTTTATACTACCATGTCTTATTCCAGCTTACTGTTATAGCAGCTACTGCCTTCCATCTCTATTAAAACATTAACTGTAGTTTTAGATTTCCCATGTTGATAGAAGTATGTTTTTGTAGTATGTGTCTGTTGTATGGAGAGACTAACATCTGTATGTTCTTAGCTTCTTATACTTGTGCACTAAATGAAAGTGTGTCTGGTGAGGGATTGCCAGATAGTGAGCTATTGCTTTACCTGTGGCCCGTGTGTTTGCAACAGAGGAGCTGGTGGTAGTGGTGGCCATGGCCATGGTCATGGGACAAGACTCAGCCCCAGGAACACTTGTCCCTGCAGAGCTGCAGGATGGTTGAGGGGCGAAGGACATCACAGAAGGGTAGCCCTTTATTTTTCCAGGTCTGGGCTGATAGATCCAACCTGTGATGATTATGGGTAAAGATTGTGAACAAACACTTGAAAAGTAAGTAAAGATCATAAAGTGTCAGTTATATGAATTTTGAAATATGATAAATATATGAAACAATAATTATAAGTTTAAATGGTGTGAGTGAGTAGGCAACCTGCACTATGCTTACCAGGGAACTCATGTCTGTGCTTGTCTTTGAGTTGACGTGCTTCCTCATAGTAGGGCCTCTTCTCTTCCTCAGTGAGCTTGCTCCACTCTGCTCCTAGCTGCACACTGACGTCTGCGTTGTTGGCTGTTGGGTTGGCCTTGGACAGGGCAGGTCTGTGGATTCTCGCCCAGACCATGAACGCATTCATAGGCCTTTTGATATAGCCATTTCTGTCTACACTCCGTGTTACTTCCAGATTTTCTAGAAGGAAAATGTTCACATACAGTGAGGGAAAAAAGTATTTGATCCCCTGCTGATTTTGTACGTTTGCCCACTGACAAAGACATGATCAGTCTATATAATTTTAATGGTAGGTTTATTTGAACAGTGAGAGACAGAATAACAACAACAAAATCCAGAAAAACGCATGTCAAAAATGTTATAAATTGATTTGCATTTTAATGAGGGAAATAAGTATTTGACCCCTCTGCAAAACATGACTTAGTACTTGGTGGCAAAACCCTTGTTGGCAATCACAGAGGTCAGCCGTTTCTTGTAGTTGGCCACCAGGTTTGCACACATCTCAGGAGGGATTTTGTCCCACTCCTCTTTGCAGATCTTCTCCAAGTTATTAAGGTTTCGAGGCTGACGTTTGGCAACTTCAACCTTCAGCTCCCTCCACAGATTTTCTATGGGATTAAGGTCTGGAGACTGGCTAGGCCACTCCAGGACCTTAATGTGCTTCTTCTTGAGCCACTCCTTTGTTGCCTTGGTCGTGTGTTTTGGGTCATTGTCATGCTGGAATACCCATCCATGACTTATTTTCAATGCCCTGGCTGAGGGAAGGAGGTTCTCACCCAAGATTTGACGGTACATGGCCCCGTCCATCGTCCCTTTGATGCGGTGAAGTTGTCCTGTCCCCTTAGCAGAAAAACACCCCCAAAGCATAATGTTTCCACCTCCATGTTTGACGGTGGGGATGGTGTTCTTGGGGTCATAGGCATCATTCCTCCTCCTCCAAACACGGCGAGTTGAGTTGATGGCAAAGAGCTCGATTTTGGTCTCATCTGACCACAACACTTTCACCCAGTTCTCCTCTGAATCATTCAGATGTTCATTGGCAAATTTCAGACGGGCCTGTATATGTGCTTTCTTGAGCAGGGGGACCTTGCGGGCGCTGCAGGATTTCAGTCCTTCACGGCGTAGTGTGTTACCAATTGTTTTCTTGGTGACTATGGTCCCCGCTGCATTGAGATCATTGACAAGATCCTCCCGTGTAGTTCTGGGCTGATTCCTCACCGTTCTCATGATCATTGCAACTCCACGAGGTGGGATCTTGCATGGAGCCCCAGGCCGAGGGAGATTGACAGTTATTTTGTGTTTCTTCCATTTTGCGAATAATCGCACCAACTGTTGTCACCTTCTCACCAAGCTGCTTGGCGATGGTCTTGTAGCCCATTCCAGTCTTGTGTAGGTCTACAATCTTGTCCCTGACATCCTTGGAGAGCTCTTTGGTCTTGGCCATGGTGGAGAGTTTGGAATCTGATTGATTGATTGCTTCTGTGGACATCTGTCTTTTATACAGGTAACAAGCTGAGATTAGGAGCACTCCCTTTAAGAGTGTGCTCCTAATCTCAGCTCGTTACCTGTATAAAAGACACCTGAGAGCCAGAAATCTTTCTGATTGAGAGGGGGTCAAATACTTATTTCCCTCATTAATATGCAATTCTATTTATAACATTTTTGACATGCTTTTTTCTGGATTTTTTTGTTGTTTTTCTGTCTCTCACTGTTCAAATAAACCTACCATTAAAATTATAGACTGATCATTTCTTTGTCAGTGGGCAAACGTACAAAATCAGCAGGGGATCAAATACTTTTTTCCCTCACTGTAGATTATTGGATTGTGCATGAACTCAATATGTGACAATGATGTGCTGAAAAGTATTTAAAAACTTCAATTCGTATGTACAATTTAGGTAAGCTTGTATTGATACCTGCTTCTGATGGTGGCATGGTGAGATTCGTCCCTCTAGTGTTCACCTTCTTTACTGGAAGTGGCTGAACATTCACATGAACAGGTGGTGGGTATGGAACTTTGCTGAGCGTTATGGCTTTACCATCCAATACTGTCAAGGTTTTTTCGTGGACAACATGGATCGGTTTGGAGAAGTCTATAGTGGGAGCCGCAGGTGGACATCCTTGACGATGCGTTGTTGGTTCTTGGACAACTTTTACCTTGACATTGGCCTGACCTGGAGCAGGTGTGATGATCTCCTCCTTGATGACCTGCACTTGAGAGTTCATGGGATGATCAGATGTGGCTTTACTCTGTTTATTGACTGATGATGGTGCTCTCTCCTTTTCAAATGTAACTGGTCGACCTTGAATGGCTTCCTTGAGGTGTGTTGAACTTGTGGCCATTAGATACCCATCACCACCACATTTATCAGCTTTGAAAATAACTTTAGGCCTAACCTGAACAGCTTCACTATTTCCAGAACTTCCACTACCTTTAGGCCTACCCACCGGTCTCTTCTGTTCTCCATCACCTCGATGCTTCTCTGTTGAAGATGCAGGGCCCTCGCTTTCGTTGGTATTTTTCTTACTGTCATCTTTGTTTTTACTTTGTTCACTTGTCTTGAATGTCATTTGAGCTCTTCGCTTGGGATGCCTATCCATTGTTGCAACTCAACTTGAGAGAAAACCTTTTGTGACAGACAACAAGCAAAAAAACTACCTATTGATTGTCGGTTGTTACGATAAACAAACTGTCATGGAATGTTTGGGAACGATTTAAATTGTTGCGCGAGCAGAATGGTACAAACCACAACAATCGGGTGGGACTGCCAATCAAATGTTAAATAAATAATTAATTAACATTTGATTGGCAACGAAAGGAACGCAACTAGTTTACTTGTCACAATGATTTATACACCGTAAAAATACAAAAAAACGTGTCGACAAAAAAAACAGTTTTGTCACAGCAAAACAAGGCAATGGTTAGTTTCCCATTATCACAACATTTTTCATGAATCTCTCGTCATAAATCCTGTAAACGCTGTCATAAATATATGACAATGACAGTATGACATATGACCACAGAATGTGTGCAGTACCAGCCACTGTACTACAATTAACCACTAGATGGCGACATTAGACTAAAGATGCAGTTAGCAAAATGGAAATTGCCGTGAGCACGCCATCTTTTATCACTTTTATCTGCTTGTCAAATACATATGGTCAACATGAATTATTAAGCTCCTGAATTGTAAATAACATTCAGATGCCATTGTTTATTTTTCTTTATACATTTGTGATTGTGATTACATTTTAATGTGCACATTATCCCCAAACATACTATAGCTAATTTTTGTCTATCTCAGTGATGGGCAACTTTGATGGGGTGTAGAGAATATTTAGCCATTTTATAACTAATTTCATGTAATTCTACTAATTTACCATGGGGCGGAGAGGAAAATTAGCTTTTACAGCTAATTTCCTGCAATTAAATTTTTTGTATTTTACCCCCTTTTTCTCCCCAATTACGATCTTGTCTCATCGCTGCAACTCCCCAAAGGGCTCGGGAGGCGAAGGTCGAGTCATGCGTCCTCCGAAACATGACCCGCCAAACCGCGACTCTTAACACCCGCCCGCTTATCCCGGAAGCCAGCCACACCAAATGTCGGAGGAAACACGAGCGAGCCAAGTAAAGCCCCCCCCCATGCCAAACCCTCCCCTACCCCTGAAGACGCTGGGCCAATTGTGCGCCTCACTATTGGACTCCTGATCAAGGTCGGTTGTGATACAGCCCGGGATCGAACCCGGGTCTGTAGTGACGCCTCTAGCACTGTGATGCAGTGCCTAGACCGCAATTTTACACATTTTGCTGTAGGGGTGGAGAGAAATGTTTGCAGTTTTTAATATACCTAAGTGAGACTGACTAACAAAATCAATGGCCCCCCCAGACAGTAATTACACCATGATAACACGTTTAGATTGCTGGCCGCTAAACTAAATTAGCAACAAAAAAATGTTTTAGCTGACATGGGCTAATTGACTGACTATCTGTGTACAACCACATTTTTCAATTGCACCTTGTGCATTCTACCTCAACTGAGGGCTTTCAAAAGGGGGGCCACCAGTTGCCCATCCCTGCTTTATCTCATGGAATTCAACGACTATCCCCCTCCCTCAAACTTGCCTTCATTGATAGGACAGCCAACATTAGCATGCACTCAAAAGCATTCTGAATTCATAGGGTACAGGCAGTTAAACCCCCACTATGGTGGAATAGTGAAAAGACAAATTGGCTGGGGTGAACATGGGTATCTAACTGGGCTGGTTTCAAATCTGACAATGAGTTGTGTTCTATGGCAACCTTGCATGTTACACAATCCTCCCTACAAAAAGATCAGGCTTCATCATCAGTCTGTAATTATGATAAATACTGTCTGCATTTCATAAAGGTGAAAGGATGCACAACTGCAATAATATTTAAGGGCTATATATAGTCCCTGTACATTGTATTGTGTGCCAAAACTCTATGCAATAGAATAGCCCACAAGGGAGAAGAAAGTGGAGGCCCTTCCTTGTGTTGCTGGTGGCTCAGGGGAGAGGCAGTGGAGGAGTCCCAGGGGACATCTATTCCCCAGCTTCACTGACACACTTCAAGAGCTCTGCAGAGCAGCGCAGGGCTCATTAGAATACGGTCACATCCTTAAACACACACGCTTGGAGATGTATTTTTAAGACAAACACCTGCAAAGGTGCTCCAACTCTCTGCAGTCCCCCTTCCTCTTTTGAAAGCCTCTCTTCTGACAACTTCAATTGGCACTCATGTTCAAGGCAGGCCCCAGTCTCCTCTTCCCAGTGCCCACAGCAAAGTCTTTTCGTTGTTTGAGAGATCAGAGATGTTATTCCAAGTAGTAGTGATAATGAAAACGAATAATAATCTGTCCAAATTATGTGGCTCCTCTACTGCAGTGACCTTGTTTAAAGAATAGAGAACATCTGAGTGGCCCCAGGAAGAGCATCCTAATGATTGCCATCTCCTGCATAACATCATGGGAGATGAAGGCTGTGCAAGATGTCAAAAATATTAGCTGGCAGAGGTTTCGGTACGACTAGCTAGTGTAAAAGAATAAACCACTCCTCGCTGCCTGTGTCTCCAGTGTGTTAGCACTGCCAACATGTTTAGGAAGAACAAGTACAGTTGACTCTCCTCTGCTCTGACTGAACAGATGCCAGGATGCCCACCCAGTCGAGTCGAGGCACATTGGGCATCCTGTAAACTGGTATCCCTGACACCTCAGCGCTCTAGCCAAAGGTGCCAGGGCCTTTGAAGTGACTGAGAAACCAATCAGAATTCCCCCCAAGACAACACATGCTTTAATTACCCCCATCTTGTTACTAATTAATCACTTTCATGTCCCGCTATCCCACCTCCTTCACTCTCTGGTTCAACCACAAACTTCATTTTCATCCAATTTGGGACCAAAAAAATGAATATTTGATGTAAATGACACTGTAGAAGCAAAGTGACTGTTGGTGTTGTCATTAGGTTTGTCAATGAGTATCCCCTTAAGCTCAAAACAGAACATAACTTCAAATAGAAGCTTTGCATGAGAAAGAATGTCCTTTTAGTCATGATTTAACGAACTGTTTAATGAAATACAGAAAATAATGTTGAGTACAATCCAAACTGTGTGTACTGAAAAGAAACTAGCTTATGAAAGAGATGATTTATCCTTATTTTTCACATTCGCATAAACTAATAATGATTTTAGTAACCCTCCCATTCATACAACATAATATAAATGAGCATAATATTACAGTCTGTATAATGTTAAGTATTAAAATATTAAACTAATACTACGGAATAATCTTGAGAGTAACAAAATAACAATTTGGTCATTTGGAACGTAATACCTAGGAGTGTGACAGGTCTCTGTTCCTCTGCATCTGTGCACAGAAGCAAATGGAGAGAAATGCTCACAAACACGCTCACAAACACGCTCACACACACGCTCACAAACACGCTCACACACACGCTCACAAACACGCTCACAAACACGCTCACACACACGCTCACACACACGCTCACAAACACGCTCACAAACACGCTCACAAACACGCTCACAAACACGCTCACAAACAAGCTAACACACACGCTCACACACACGCTCACACACACGCTCACACACACGCTCACACACACGCTCACACACACGCTCACACACACGCTCACACACACGCTCACAAACACGCTCACAAACACGCTCACACACACGCTCACACACACGCTCACAAACACGCTCACAAACACGCTCACAAACACGCTCACACACACGCTCACACACACGCTCACAAACACGCTCACACACACAAACACGCTCACAAACACGCTCACACACACGCTCACACACACGCTCACACACACGCTCACAAACACGCTCACACACACGCTCACACACACGCTCACACACACGCTCACAAACACGCTCACAAACACGCTCACACACACGCTCACACACACGCTCCACACACACGCTCACAACACGCTCACAAACACGCTCACAAACACGCTCACACACACGCTCACACACACGCTCACACACACGCTCACACACACGCTCACAAACACGCTCACAAACACGCTCACACACACGCTCACACACACGCTCACACAACACACGCTCACACACACGCTCACAAACACGCTCACAAACACGCTCACACACACGCTCACAAACACGCTCACACACACGCTCACAAACACGCTCACAAACACGCTCACACACACGCTCACACACACGCTCACAAACACGCTCACAAACACGCTCACACACACGCTCACAAACACGCTCACACACACGCTCACAAACACGCTCACAAACACGCTCACAAACACGCTCACACACACGCTCACACACACGCTCACAAACACGCTCACACACACGCTCACACACACGCTCACAAACACGCTCACACACACGCTCACAAACACGCTCACACACACGCTCACACACACGCTCACACACACGCTCACAAACACGCTCACAAACACGCTCACACACGCTCACACACACGCTCACAAACACGCTCACAAACACGCTCACAAACACGCTCACAAACACGCTCACACACACGCTCACAAACACGCTCACACACACGCTCACACACACGCTCACACACACGCTCACACACACGCTCACACACAAGTTTGAAGCAAGACACAAGCACTCTTTGAAACAACCTTCACAGTGGAGGGATGCGAGACAGAAACACCCGTTGGATGAGCCTTCACAGTGGAGAGAGACGAGACAGAAACACCCGTTGGATGAGCCTTCACAGTGGAGAGAGACGAGACAGAAACACCCGTTGGATGAGCCTTCACAGTGGAGAGAGACGAGACAGAAACACCCGTTGGATGAGGCTTCACAGTGGAGAGACGCGAGACAGAAACACCCGTTGGATGAGCCTTCACAGTGGAGAGACGCGAGACAGAAACACCCGTTGGATGAGCCTTCACAGTGGAGGGACGCGAGACAGAAACACCCGTTGGATGAGCCTTCACAGTGGAGAGACGCGAGACAGAAACGCCTGTTGGATGAGCCTTCACAGTGGAGAGAGACGAGACAGAAACACCCGTTGGATGAGCCTTCACAGTGGAGAGAGACGCGAGACAGAAACACCCGTTGGATGAGCCTTCACAGTGGAGAGAGACGAGACAGAAACACCCGTTGGATGAGGCTTCACAGTGGAGAGAGACGAGACAGAAACACCCGTTGGATGAGCCTTCACAGTGGAGAGAGACGCGAGACAGAAACGCCCGTTGGATGAGCCTTCACAGTGGAGAGAGACGCGAGACAGAAACGCCCGTTGGATGAGCCTTCACAGTGGAGAGCGTGATGAGGGGTACCCCTGGGCAGGTCAGAGGGACTCAGCCAAGGCCCAATCGCTTTCTCTCCCCCGTTGAAGTGCTAGGCAGGGATGCAGACAGTCTCACTCATCATCACAGTCAATAGTCTCCTCCCTTCACAGTCCCAATAACCCCCAGTTTCCCCATCACCACCCGGCCTGCCAGACCACTCCTGCTGGCCACACAGTCACACATCCCCACAATGACCTCACAACACGCCTCATACCTATATCAAGCTGTGGCATACATGGGCTTAATACCCATGAATATACTTAAAATACATGGGCTTAATATCTATGACTATACCGACTTATAAAGGACTAGAATGATCAAGGATCTCGATCAAATACTGATTGATTCTTGTGTCAGCCTTTGTGACCACACCCCTCATCAGAGACAAGGCATGGGCTTCACTGTGAGGCACCCTATAGAAGGAGAGGACAGCCTCTGTCTGGGCAACACTGGAACACTCTACATGATCCCATTGGGATGGAAAAGCAAATGGCACCCTGTTACCTTTCTAGTGCAGTAGTGTCTATAGGGAATACTGTGCCATTTGGGACCCAGTACAGAAGCTGCTGGTCCTCTGTAGCTCAACTGGTAGAGCACGGCGCTTGTAACGCCAAGGTAGTGGGTTCGATCCCCGGGACCACCCATACACAAAAATGTATGCACGCATGACTGTAAGTCGCTTTGGATAAAAGCGTCTGCTAAATGGCATATTATATTATTATTATTATTGTGGCCACCAGCTGTGTTGTTAACTCATAATATTAACTTGATTCTGATGGTTAACCCACTAAGATTGTGGAACAGGCAATAGAACCGAGGGAAATGAAAGTGCAGTTTAAACATACACCAGTAACAGAGATATAAATGTAACATGACATCAACACAAAACATGTAAAATAGGAATTTATTAACTTGGGGTACTTCTTTGTACTTTAAGCCCTCCACGTCATACTTTCCAAGACATCTTTAATAGCGCAATAATACTTTTCGTTTTTGCACACCAAAAATATATTTACATATTTCGCCACTACCGTTCTGAGTCCCGGCATGAAGTATGGTCAATGTGAGGTAATTCCAGAACTTTCTTCTGACATGTCTGAATCACAGACATGACAACATGAAAGTAGAAAAGGGACAAAGTAAAACACTTAACATGTTTTCTAAAGTATTTATCTGGTGTTGGTAGAAAGTATAATGTAGATGCTTTCAACCATTTACAAAATGTCATGTTAGATAAACCATTCCCGCCCAAAAACTAATTCAAACTCTTGATAGATTTTTTATATATATACACTGAGTGTACAAAACATCAAGGACACCTGCTCTTTCTATCACATAGACTGACCAGGTGAATCCAGGTGAAAGCTATGATCCTTTATTGATGTCACTTGTTAAATCCACTTCAATCAGTGTAGATGAAGGGGAGGAGACAGATAAAAGAAGGATTTTTAAGCCTTGAGACATGTATTGTGTATGCGTGCCATTCAGAGGGTGAATGGGAAAGACAAAAGATTTAAGTGCCTTTGAACAGGGTATGGTAGTAGGTGCCAGGCGCACCGGTTTGTGTGAAGAACTGCAACGCTGCTGGGTTTTTCACGCTCAACAGTTTCCTGTGTGTATCAAGAATGGTTCAACATCCAAAGGACATCCAGCCAACTTCACACAACTGTGGGAAGCGTTGGAGTCAACCTGGGCCAGCATCCCCTGTGGAACGCTTTCGAAATCTTGTAGAGTCCATGCCCTGACAAATTGAGGCTGTTCTGAGGGCAAAAGGGAGTGCAACTCAATTTTAGGAAGGTGTTCTTAATGTTTTGTACACTCAGTGTATATACGGATTGAAGGGTAACACCATTAGATATTTTTCAAGTAGTCCATGTATGCAGCTTTTCCTTCATAATGGTGTATTCTGAACGATACTCTTCCACACAAATCCTTCAGCTCTCTCATTTCCCGAAGTTGCCGAAGTTTGCGAAGGCATCTTGTTTGGGTTGCACCATGGCAGGGTTGACCATGGGCTGCCCTATGCACATCCCTGGCATACCCAGGGTGCCTTGCAGGCCCATGCCTGCGGGGGCCACGCCCATGTTCATTCCCATAATTCCCTGATTGACAGGCACTCCTCCCATTCCCATGGCGCCCATCCCCATGGTACCCGTTGCCATGGTGGGAGGCATGCCCAGGCCCATGGCGCTGGTGGGCATCATGGGGTTGGTGGAAAGTCTGATGGGTGTGGCTGTGGGCTGGACGTTCAGATTCAGGCCTCCAAAACTCTGAGCCAGGTTGATGGACGGCTGGACTCCTGAAAGCAGGGGATCTGAAATGACAAATATGCTGATGTTACTGTCAGTTAGATCTCCTTGCACTGACACAATGAAATTCACATTACAAGTGAGTTGACGGCCAACACAGAGAAATAAGTGAGGACAGTGAGTTAATAACAGACCTTGCTGTAACATGTTGTTGAGGCTGGGCTTGCAGTTGGTCGTCGGCATGCCAGGAGACAGGAAGTCCAGGCTGATGTTGACGCTGGGGTCCGACCATGTGGGGGGGAGGCAGGGCTTCTGGAGCCCTATGTGCTGGGGCAATAAGCCCCCCTGCACTGGCCCAAAGTTCTACAAAAACCCAAAGAAGAGACAACACAAAAACACAGGCCAGGTTATCACAATCATCTATCCTACAATCACACAACACCACATGGCCAAAAGTATGTGGACACCTGCTCATCCAACATCATGGGCATTAATATGGAGTTGGTCCCCCCTTTGCTGCTATAACAGCATCCACTCTTCTGGGAAGGCTTTCCGCTAGATGTTGGAACATTGCTGTGGGGACTTGCTTCCTTTCAGCCACAAGAGCATTAGTGATGTCGGCACTGATGTTGGGCGATTAGACCTGGCTCGCAGTCGGCTTTCCAATTAATCCAAAGGTGTTCGAAGGGGTTGAGGTCAGGGCTTTGTGCAGGCCAGTCAAGTTCTTCCACACCGATCTCGACAAACCATTTCTGTATGGACCTCACTTTGTGCACGGGGCATTGTCATGCTGAAACAGGAAAGGGCCTTCCCCAAACTGTTGCCACAAAGTTGGAAGCACAGAATCATCTAGAATGTCATTGTATGCTGTAGCATTAAGATTTCCCTTCACTGGAACTAGCCTGAACCATGAAAAACAGCCCCAGACCATTATTCCTCCTCCACCAAACTTTACAGTTGGAACTATGCATTGGGGCAGGTAGCGTTCTCCTGGCATCCGCCAAACCAAGATTTGTCCGTCGGACTGCCAGATGGTGAAGCGTGATTCATCAGTCCAGAGAACGCGTTTCCACTGCTCCAGAATCCAATGGCGGCAAGCTTTACACCACTACAGCCGACGCTTGGCATTGCGCATGGTGATCTTAGGCTTGTGTGCAGCTGGTCGGCCATGGAAACCCATTTCATGAAGCACCCGACGAACAGTTCATGTGCTGACGTTCCTTCCAGAGGCAGTTTGAAACTCAGTAGTGAGTGTTGCAACGAAGGACAGACAATTTTTACGCGCTTCAGCACACGGCAGTCCCGTTCTGTGAGCTTGTGTGGCCTACCACTTCGTGGCTGAGCCGTTGTTGCTCCTAGACGTTTCCACTTAACAATAACAGCACTTACAGTTGACCGGGGCCGCTCTAGCAGGTCAGAAATTTGACGAACTGACTTGTTGGAAAGGTGGCATCTTATGACGGTGCCACGTTGAAAGTCAATGAGCTCTTCAGTACGGGCCATTCCACTGCCAGTGTTTGTCTATGGAGATTGCATGGCTGTGTGCTCGATTTGTCAGCAACGGGTGTGGCTGAAATAGCCGAATCCACCAATTTGAAGGGGTGTCCACATCCTTTGTATTCACAACGTAGACCTCTTCCATGATAATGAGGCACTTCCAGCTATAACAATATCTCATGTAGTGAGGTGGGGGCCTGTGAGCCACCCGTACCTGTGATCTGGAGATGGGCAGGCCAGTGTTGGCGACACCCACACTCTGGGTACCACACATGGAGAAGGTCATGCTTTGGGAGGCGCTGAGGGATGTGTGATTGGAGCCCATCAGGTCAAATAAGTCAGCTGAGGGTGGAGTGGGGGCGGGGGCCGAGGCCGGGGGAGGCTGGATGCTACCAAACAGGTCTGTGATTGGCTGAGATGGAGGAGTGGTGGCCAGCGGACTGGAGAACGCATTCCAGTCCCCACTGGACCCTGGCCCTAGGGAGAGAAGAAAGGGTCATTTAGAAATGAAAGACTACATCAGATTCATAACTATGATAGCTATGAATCTCTATAGACACCCATCAACATCAACAATATAAACAGGTTGAAACTAATTGTGTTTCAATTTCATTTTAACAGTTTGAAAAAATGAATGTGTTGCTGTGCTTTTCTTAAAATCTAATCCAAATAAGTGAAGATGTTATTATCCACAGTGTTCAGCATTTCCAAGGACTTGAAGAGACCCCTGTAGCTCAGTTGGTAGAGCATGGCGCTTGCAACGCCAGGGTTGTGGGTTCGTTTCCCACGGGGGGCCAGTATGAAAAAATGTATGCACTCACTAACTGTAAGTCGCTCTGGATAAGAGCGTCTGCTAAATGACTCAAATGTAAAATAAGGCATGAGGCATGTCACATTTCTTCTCTAAGGGGGAGTTTTTGCACCCTGTCAGGCAGGCAGGTGAACAGTGAAGGTAACAGAGATCACCCCAAGGGGAGTACCAGCACTCATAGCCCAGAGCGTGTGCTAACACCAGAACCAGAGGCTACTGCACAGGACCACACACCAGGACCAGAGGCTACTGCACAGGACCACACACCAGGACCAGAGGCTACTGCACAGGACAACACACCAGAACCAGAGGCTACTGCACAGGACAACACACCAGAACCAGAGGCTACTGCACAGGACAACACACCAGGACCAGAGGCTACTGCACAGGACCACACACCAGAACCAGAGGCTACTGCACAGGACCACACACCAGAACCAGAGGCTACTGCACAGGACAACACACCAGGGCCAGAGGCTACTGCACAGGACCACATACCAGGACCAGAGGCTACTGCACAGGACCAGACACCAGGACCAGAGGCTACTGCACAGGACCACACACCAGGACCAGAGGCTACTGCACAGGACCACACACCAGGACCAGAGGCTACTGCACAGGACCACACACCAGGACCAGAGGCTACTGCACAGGACAACACACCAGAACCAGAGGCTACTGCACAGGACAACACACCAGGACCAGAGGCTACTGCACAGGACAACACACAACAGGACCAGAGGCTACTGCACAGGACAACACACCAGGACCAGAGGGTACTGCACAGGACAACACACCAGGGCCAGAGGCTACTGCACAGGACCACATACCAGGACCAGAGGCTACTGCACAGGACCAGACACCAGGACCAGAGGCTACTGCACAGGACCACACACCAGGACCAGAGGCTACTGCACAGGACCACATACCAGGACCAGAGGGTACTGCACAGGACAACACAACAGGACCAGAGGCTACTGCACAGGACAACACACCAGGACCAGAGGCTACTGCACAGGACAACACACCAGGACCAGAGGCCACTGCACAGGACAACACACAACAGGACCAGAGGGTACTGCACAGGACAACACACCAGGACCAGAGGCTACTGCACAGGACCACACACCAGAACCAGAGGCTACTGCACAGGACCACACACCAGGACCAGAGGCTACTGCACAGGACCAGACACCAGGACCAGAGGGTACTGCACAGGACAACACACCAGGACCAGAGGCCACTGCACAGGACAACACACAACAGGACCAGAGGGTACTGCACAGGACAACACACCAGGACCAGAGGCTACTGCACAGGACAACACACCAGGACCAGAGGCTACTGCACAGGACCACACACCAGGACCAGAGGCTACTGCACAGGACCAGACACCAGGACCAGAGGGTACTGCACAGGACAACACACCAGGACCAGAGGCTACTGCACAGGACAACACACAACAGGACCAGAGGCTACTGCACAGGACCACACACCAGGACCAGAGGCTACTGCACAGGACAACACACCAGAACCAGAGGCTACTGCACAGGACAACACACCAGGACCAGAGGCTACTGCACAGGACAACACACAACAGGACCAGAGGCTACTGCACAGGACCACACACCAGGACCAGAGGGTACTGCACAGGACAACACACCAGGACCAGAGGCTACTGCACAGGACCAGACACCAGGACCAGAGGGTACTGCACAGGACCACACACCAGAACCAGAGGCTACTGCACAGGACAACACACCAGGACCAGAGGCTACTGCACAGGACAACACACAACAGGACCAGAGGCTACTGCACAGGACCACACACCAGGACCAGAGGGTACTGCACAGGACAACACACCAGGACCAGAGGCTACTGCACAGGACCAGACACCAGGACCAGAGGGTACTGCACAGGACCACACACCAGGACCAGAGGCTACTGCACAGGACAACACACAACAGGACCAGAGGGTACTGCATGAGAACACATGCGCACGTGTACACACACAAATCCAAAGAGGACTCTGACAATAGCAGATAAACTGCCAAAGACTTGTTGCTGGGGCCTTCTCATCTTCCCTCCATATCTCTCTCTTTTCTCCCATCCATCCATCCATCCATCCATCCATCCATCCACCCACCCACCCACCCACCCACCCACCCATCCATCCAGCACGGAGCAGAGTGTGAAGGCTGGGGGAGATGAGCTGTGTCAAATGAGAGCTGACATGTGTCTGTCGTTATGAGGCTCAGCAGGTAGGACCTCCATCTGGACTCATCCCAGGCACATCAATATTACACCACCTTCACTTCCACAGGACAGGACATCACGTGGGCCGCAACCACAAACCCCTGGGCAGGAGATGGCACGGAGAGAGACGGGAGGGGGGCAGGATGGGGCAGGAGGGGGGCAGGGTGCTCTGTACTAAGGTATTCACCTCTTCGGTTTTCATTTACATTTACATCATTTAGCAGACGCTCTTATCCAGAGAGACTTACACATTTTCCCCTCACAAGCTGCTACAAGGTTTATGAAAACCAAGGCTTTCTGCTGGATTTATTGGGAAGTGGGAGTGGCCTGCCTAAGATTAAAGCTGTAATACAGACAGCAGATACTGTTCCGACAATGGAGAGGTGAAGCAGTGAGACGTACCGGCTGATGAAGGGAGACTGGCTGAGGCAGCTGGGGAGGAGAAGTCAGCAAAACCACAGATGAGGTCTGAACTTCCACCTGGATGGCGCGTGCACACACACACACACACACACCACACACACACACACACACACACACACACACACACACAGAGAAAGAGAGTGCGAACAGAGTGCCAGCGGAGGAGATGAGGATGTCGTCTGAGCGTGAGAGACAGGCCCGAGCTCTTTTGGTTGGAGAAGGCAACGACATGATGACGAGGGACCGCAGCAGCTCTGTGTGCACATGCAGCATTCCCATCCCAGCAAACACTGGCTCAGCCTCAGACAGCTGGCCATGGCATGCTCTTCCTCTCCTCTCTCTTCCTCTTCTCTCCTCCCCTGTCCACTTCTCCCCTCTCCTCCCCTGTCCTCTCCTCTTCTCCCCTCTTCTCTCCTGTCCTCCTCTCTCCTTCCCTCTCCTGTCCTCTTCTCTCCTCTCCTCTCCTCTTCTCTCCTGTCCTCTTCTCTCCTCCCCTCTCCTGTCCTCTTCTCCCATCCCCTCTACTGTTCTCTCCTGTCCTCTTCTCGTCTCCCCTCTCCTGTTCTCTCCTGTCCTCTTCTCTCCTCTCCTCCCCTGTTCTCTCCTGTCCTCTTCTCTCCTCTCCTCTTCTCTCCTGTCCTCTTCTCTCCTGTCCTCTTCTCTCCTGTCCTCTTCTCTCCTGTCCTCTTCTCTCCTGTCCTCTTCTCTCCTGTCCTCTTCTCTCCTGTCCTCTTCTCTCCTCCCCTCTCCCGTCTTCTTCTCTCATCCCCTCTACTGTCGTCTCCTGTTCTCTCCTCTCCTTTCCTCTCCTGTTCTCTCCTGTCCTCTTCTCTCCTCTCCTCCCCTGTTCTCTCCTGTCCTCTTCTCTCCTGTCCTCTTCTCTCCTGTCCTCTTCTCTCCTGTCCTCTTCTCTCCTGTCCTCTTCTCTCCTCTCCTGTCCTCTTCTCTCCTGTCCTCTTCTCTCCTGTCCTCTTATTTCATCCCCTCTACTGTTCTCTCCTGCCCTCTTCTCCCATCCCTTCTACTGTTCTCTCCTGTCCTCTTCTCGTCTCCCCTCTCCTGTTCTCTCCTGTCCTGTTCTCTTCTCTTCTCCCCTCTCCTGTCCTCTTCTCTTCTCCCCTCTCCTCTTCTCTTCTCCCCTCTCCTCCCTTCTCCTGTTCTCTTCTCTCCTCCCTTCTCCTGTTCTCTCCTGTCCTCTTCTCTCATCCCCTCTACTGTTCTCTCCTGTCCTCTTCTCCCATCCCCTCTACTGTTCTCTCCTGTCCTCTTCTCTCATCCCCTCTACTGTTCTCTCCTGTCTTCTTCTCCCATCCCCTCTACTGTTCTCTCCTGTCCTCTTCTCCCATCCTCTCTACTGTTCTCTCCCCAGGCTGCCTGACACACTGGTCTGACATCTTGGCATCTTAGACCTGCCTGCTCCCTCCCCTCCCGTCCCTGGTGTACATAACAGCGCCGGAGAAGATGGCTGCCGTTTTACAGCCCTCTAACCAATTGTACTATTATGTGTGTTTTTCCGCGTTATTTGTAATTTATTTTGTACATAATGTTTCTGCCATCGTCTCTTATAACCAAAAAGAGCTTCTGGATATCAGGACAGCGATTACTCACCTCGTATTGACCGAAGATTTTTCTTCAACGAGGCGGCGCGAAGGATATCATACAGACACCCGACAAGGCCCAAATCCCCGTCATTCGCGTGAGGAAGAGACGGAGATATTGTGGACGTAGATCGGGGTGCCTTGTAAGGATCCGACGGCGAGCGAGTAAACTGCCTCTTCCATCAATCCTATTAGCCAACGTTCAATCATTTGAAAATAAATTGGACGACTTAAGATTACGGTTATCCTACCAACGGGACATTAAAAACTGTAATATCTTATGTTTCACCGAGTCGTGGCTGAACGACGACAATGATAACATTCAGCTAGCAGGCTATACGCTACATCGGCAGGACAGAACGGCTGACTCCGGTAAGACAAGAGGTGGCGGTCTGTGTATATTTGTAAACAACAGCTGGTGCACAAAATCAAATACTAAGGAAGTCTCGAGGTTTTGCTCGCCTGAGGTAGAGTATCTTATGATAAGCTGTAGACCACACTATTTACCAAGAGAGTTTTCATCTATATTTTTCATAGCTGTCTATTTACCACCACAAACCAATGCTGGCATTAAGATTGCACTGAATGAGTTGTACAAGGCCATTAATCAACAGGAAAACGCTCATCCAGATGCAGCGCTCCCTAGTGGCCGGGACTTTAATGCAGGGAAACTTAAATCCGTTCTACCTAATTTCTACCAGCATGTTAAATGTGCAACCGGAGGAAAAAAACCTCTAGACCACCTTAACTCCACACACAGAGACGCATACAAAGCTCTCCCTCGCCCTCCATTTGGCAAATCTGACCATAACTCTATCCTCCTGATTCCTGCTTATAAGCAAAAACTAAAGCAGGAAGCACCAGTGACTCGGTTAATAAAAAAGTGGTCAGATGACGCAGATGCTAAGCTACAGGACTGTTTTGCTAGCACAGACTGGAACATGTTCCGGGATTCTTCAGACAGCATTGAGGAGTACACCACATCAGTCACTGGCTTCATCAATAAGTGCATCGATGATGTCGTCCCCCACAGTGACCGTGACGTACATACCACAACCAGAAGCCATGGATTACAGGAAACATCCGCACTGAGCTAAAGGGTAGAGCTGCCGCTTTCAAGGAACGGGACTCTAACCCGGACACTTATAAGAAATCCCGCTATGACCTCCGACGAACCATCAAACAGGCAAAGAGTCAATACAGGACTAAGATTGAATCGTACTACACTGGCTCTGACGCTCGTCGGATGTGGCAGGGCTTGAAAACTATTACAGACTACAAAGGGAAGCACAGCCGCGAGCTAGCAAGTGACACAAGCCTACCAGACGAGCTAAACCACTTCTATGCTCGCTTCGAGGCAAGCAACACTGAAGCATGCATGAGAGCACCAGCTGTTCCGGATGACTATGTGATCACGCTCTCCGTAGCCGATGTGAGTAAGACTTTTAAGCAGGTCAACATTCACAAGGCCGCAGGGCCAGACGGATTACCAGGACGTGTACTCCGAGCATGTGCTGACCAACTGGCAAGTGTCTTCACTGACATTTTCAACATGTCCCTGACTGAGTCTGTAATACCAACATGTTTCAAGCAGACCACCATAGTCCCCGTGCCCAAGGACTCTAAGATAACCTGCCTAAATGACTACCGACCCGTAGCACTGACGTCTGTAGCCATGAAGTGCTTTGAAAGGCTGGTCATGGCTCACATCAACACCATTATCCCAGAAACCCTAGACCCACTCCAATTTGCATACCGCCCCAACAGATCCACAGATGATGCAATCTCTATTGCACTCCACACTGCCCTTTCCCACCTGGACAAGAGGAACACCTACGTGAGAATGCTATTCATTGACTACAGCTCAGCATTCAACACCATAGTGCCCTCTAAGCTCATCACTAAGCTAAGGATCCTGGGACTAAACACCTCCCTCTGCAACTGGATCCTGGACTTCCTGACGGGCCGCCCCCAGGTGGTAAGGGTAGGTAACAACACATCTGCCACACTGATCCTCAACACGGGGCCCCTCAGGGGTGCGTGCTCAGTCCCCCTCCTGTACTCTCTGTTCACCCATGACTGCATGGCCAGGCACGACTCCAACACCATCATTAAGTTTGCCGACGACACAACAGTGGTAGGCCTGATCACCGACAACGATGAGACAGCCTATAGGGAGGAGGTCAGAGATCTGGCCGTGTGGTGCCAGGACAACAACCTCTCCCTCAACGTGACCAAGACAAAGGAGATGATTGTGGACTACAGAAAAAAAAGAGGACTGAGCACGCCCCCCATTCTCATCGACGGGGCTGTAGTGGAACAGGTTGAGAGCTTCAAGTTCCTTGGTGTCCACATCACCAACGAACTATCATGGTCCAAACACACCAAGACAGTCGTGAAGAGGGCACGACAAAGCCTATTCCCCCTCAGGAGACTAAAAAGATTTGGCATGGGTCCTCAGATCCTCAAAAAATTCTACAGCTGCACCATCGAGAGCATCCTGACTGGTTGCATCACCGCCTGGTATGGCAACTGCTTGGCCTCCGACCGCAAGGCACTACAGAGGGTAGTGCGTACGGCCCAGTACATCACTGGGGCAAAGCCTCCTGCCATCCAGGACCTCTATACCAGGCGGTGTCAGAGGAAGGCCCTCAAAATTGTCAAAGACTCCAGCCACCCTAGTCATAGACTGTTCTCTCTGCTACCGCACGGCAAGCGTTACCGGAGTGCCAAGTCTAGGTCCAAAAGACTTCTCAACAGCTTCTACCCCCAAGCCATAAGACTCCTGAACAGCTAATCATGGCTACCCGGACTATTTGCACTGCCCCCCCACCCCATCCTTTTTACGCTGCTGCTACTCTGTTAAGTATTTATGCACAGTCACTTTAACTCTACCCACATGTACATATTACCTCAACTACCTCAACTAGCCGGTGCCCCCGCACATTGACTCTGCAACGGTACCCCCCTGTATATATAGCCTCCCTACTGTCACTTTATTTTACTTCTGCTCTTTTTTTTTTTTTCTCAACACTTTTTTTTGTTGTTGTTTTATTTTTACTTTTTTTGTTTAAAATAAATGCACTGTTGGTTAAGGGCTGTAGGTAAGCATTTCACTGTAATGTCTGCACCTGTTGTATTCGGCGCATGTGACCAATAAAATTTGATTTGATTTGATTTGGTGATTCTGGAGGAGCTACATCTATGGCTTTGAGCCACCTTACTTTAGAGTGCTATCACTTTATATACCAACGTCTTCTCAATATGTGCGTAGCACTGTGGGTGACTGGCTCATTAGATGAGTGAGTGATGGGTCTTACCTGCTGGTGCCGTCTGACTGGACCCAGCGTCCACCATCAGAAGGTCTGCAAGGCCACTGCTTGAAGACTGGCTGACCGACGTCTGAAGAGAACACAGAGAATGAGATAAGGACACTCTCACACAAGCTGTTCACTTTTAATTTGAGTTGGAATAAAACAGGGTGCTACACTTCCTAAAGCTGCCACAAGAGAGCAGCACTAGTCTAGAATCAGTTTGGATTCGGCAGCCCAGGAGCTCCACTGTTCATTGTTCCTGCTGCCATCCACTTCTATCATGTCATTAGACAGTCAGAAGAGATGAAACACAGCTTGCCTTCTGTCCCACGGGAAATAATCACCATCTTGTGTTCCAGTCTCTATAAAAACTCACTGATGAAAATAGATTCCGCAGACAACTCAACAGTGTTCTCTATAGGCTTCAAAAGCAGGTGCTGTTGAGTCTACACATCCTATTGGCCTACATTGACATGCAGTAGTAGCCTAGGGAAGTGGTCAGAGTGAGATACATGGAGGTCAGGGGTCAGAGTGAGATACATGGAGGTCAGGGGTCAGAGTGAGATACAGGGAGGTCAGTGGTACCTTTACGTTGTCTGCGTCCAGACTGGCCCTGTCCCCTGTGTAGTGTGCAGCGGCCCCTAGGTCCACGGTTTTGGAGCGGATGCCGCCCCGCTTGCGTGTGGTGGTGGTCTCCGTTGCCTGGCTGATCTGGATCCTCGTGGTCGTAACAGTCTCGTCTTTGAACTCCACCCCCGACAGCTTTCCTGACCCCGACACCGGCCGGCCGTTCCGCGATACCCTGTCCTCCTCGCTGTCACTGGGGAGAAAGAGAACAACAAAACACACACATGAAAGGTGTGAAGATTAGTGTTTTTCAAAAAGAAATGCTCTATCATTAAACAGATTGGTATTGACTTAAGCCAGCGTTTCCCAAACACGGTCCCGGGGACCCCACAGGGTGCACGTTTTGCTTTTTTGCCCGAGCACTACGCAGCTGATTCAGATAATCAAAGCTTGATTAGTTCATTATTCAAATCAGCTCTGTAGTGCTAGTGCAAAAACCAAAATGTGCACCCCTTGGGGTCCCCAGGATCGTGTTTGGGAAACGCTGGCTTAAGCATTACATCTCCATTTTGCTTTTGGCCTTTTGCACTTAAATTCACTCAGGAATACCTGATTCGGTCGGGCCAGTCATCCCTCTCATTCTTGCGGAACTTGTTGATGGTGTCGTCGATGGTGCTGCCGATCTTGTCGCTGATTTCTCCCAGCTTCTCACTGAAGGGGAAGGCTCCCTTGCTCTTGTCCCAGTCCTCATCCCACTTCCCTCTGGGCTCAGAGTCAAACATGTCTCCCGCTGAGGGGGAGGAGAGGCGCAGAGAGGGAAGAAACAGGGTTTACAGGTTTATGCTGAAAAATCAAGTGTGTTTTGGTACCATTAACGTGTTTTGTAGCTATGCTGAGTGAGCCTCACTTCACTAACCTAATGAGAGCCGTTGTGGGAATGCACTGCATCTATCTGGAATGCCAATTAAGATGTGCAACAGATAATTGGTTATTCTGCATTGAAAATGAATGGGCCCATTGCCAACACAAACACTGCACTGCTACAGTGTGTCTGCTGAAACAGAGAGCATCACCAGATGACTGTCTCCATCTCAAGTGTTATTTTGATCCTGTGTGACAAAAATAATCCCCCCCCCGCCACATCATTAATTGACAAATGGGAACTCTGGTTTGACTAATGAAGTGGGAAATCATAGTAGCAAATCAAAGATATCAGGAATCAAAGGGAGGAATCAATGGCGCATGAAAATAAAGCCTTTCAATCAGTTGTCTCCAACCCAATCCTAATGAAATGACAAGGGACCCGCCAGCCCCCTTGATTAGATATCGGAATAGCAGAACAGAAAGCAGCGAATCAAAAACAGATATGGGGAAGATATGTTCTGTTATATGGTGAGGGTGGTGAGGTCTCTCTTGTACAAACATGATCCGAAATCTCACTGATGAAGATGTGAGAAGACATGATTGGCCCCGGAGTGAAAACCACTCTAATCAAAAGATCAGTGATGAGGAGGAGGAGGCAGCGTGAGAGGAAGGAGGGAGAGGTCTGTCGGGAATAGAGGAGCGATATTCTGGAAGCCTTCTGAGACTGCAGACAAACAGAGGCCTGCAAAAAGAGACACACAGTGACAGGGACTAGAGGTAAATTACAGTGACAGGGACTAGAGGTATATTACAGTGACAGGGACTAGAGGTAAATTACAGTGACCGGGACTAGAGGTAAATTACAGTGACAGGGACTAGAGGTAAATTACAGTGACAGGGACTAGAGGTCAAGTACAGTGACAGGGACTAGAGGTCAAGTACAGTGACAGGGACTAGAGGTAAATTACAGTGACAGGGACTAGAGGTAAATTACAGTGACAGGGACTAGAGGTAAATTACAGTGACAGGGACTAGAGGTAAATTACAGTGACAGGGACTAGAGGTACATTACAGTGACTAGAGGTATATTACAGTGACAGGGACTAGAGGTCAAGTACAGTGACAGGGACTAGAGGTAAATTACAGTGACAGGGACTAGAGGTAAATTACAGGAACAGGGACTAGAGATAAATTACAGTGACAGGGACTAGAGGTAAATTACAGTGACAGGGACTAGAGGTAAATTACAGTGACAGGGACTAGAGGTAAATTACAGTAACAGGGACTAGAGATAAATTACAGTGACAGGGACTAGAGGTAAATTACAGTGACAGGGACTAGAGGTACATTACAGTGACTAGAGGTATATTACAGTGACAGGGACTAGAGGTCAAGTACAGTGACAGGGACTAGAGGTAAATTACAGTGACAGGGACTAGAGGTAAATTACAGTAACAGGGACTAGAGGTAAATTACAGTAACAGGGACTAGAGGTAAATTACAGTGACATGGACTAGAGGTAAATTACAGTGACAGGGACTAGAGGTAAATTACAGGAACAGGGACTAGAGGTAAATTACAGTGACAGGGACTAGAGGTAAATTACAGTGACAGGGACTAGAGGTAAATTACAGTGACAGGGACTAGAGGTAAATTACAGTGACAGGGACTAGATGTAAATTACAGTAACAGGGACTAGAGGTAAATTACAGTGACAGGGACTAGAGGTAAATTACAGTGACAGGGACAAGAGGTAAATTACAGTGACAGGGACTAGAGGTAAAATACAGTAACAGGGACTAGAGGTAAATTACAGTGACAGGGACTAGAGGTAAATTACAGTGATTAGAGGTAAATTACAGTGACAGGGACTAGAGGTAAATTACAGTAACTGGGACTAGAGGTAAATTACAGTGACAGGGACTAGAGGTAAATTACAGTGACAGGGACTAGAGGTAAAATACAGTAAAAGGGACTAGAGGTAAATTACAGAAACAGGGACTAGAGGTAAATTACAGAAACAGGGACTAGAGGTAAATTACAGAAACAGGGACTAGAGGTAAATTACAGAAACAGGGACTAGAGGTAAATTACAGTGATAGGGACTAGAGGTAAATTACAGAAACAGGGACTAGAGGTAAATTACAGAAACAGGGACTAGAGGTAAATTACAGAAACAGGGACTAGCGGTAAATTACAGAAACAGGGACTAGAGGTAAATTACAGTGACAGTGACTAGAGGTAAATTACAGTGACAGGGACTAGAGGTAAATTACAGTGACAGGGACTAGAGGTAAAATACAGTGACAGGGACTAGAGGTAAATTACAGTGACTAGAGGTAAATTACAGTGACAGGGACTAGAGGTAAATTACAGTGACAGGGACTAGAGGTAAATTACAGTGACAGGGACTAGAGGTAAATTACAGAAACAGGGACTAGAGGTAAATTACAGTGACTAGAGGTAAATTACAGTGACAGGGACTAGAGGTAAAATACAGTGACAGGGACTAGAGGTAAAATACAGAAACAGGGACTAGAGGTAAATTACAGAAACAGGGACTAGAGGTAAATTACAGTGACAGGGACTAGAGGTAAATTACAGTGACAGGGACTAGAGGTAAATTACAGTGACAGGGACTAGAGGTAAATTACAGAAACAGGGACTAGAGGTAAATTACAGAAACAGGGACTAGAGGTAAATTACAGTGACAGGGACTAGAGGTAAATTACAGTGACAGGGACTAGAGGTAAATTACAGTGACAGGGACTAGAGGTAAATTACAGAAACAGGGACTAGAGGTAAAATACAGTGACAGGGACTAGAGGTAAATTACAGTGACTAGAGGTAAATTACAGTGACAGGGACTAGAGGTAAATTACAGTGACAGGGACTAGAGGTAAATTACAGTGACAGGGACTAGAGGTAAATTACAGAAACAGGGACTAGAGGTAAATTACAGAAACAGGGACTAGGGGTAAATTACAGTGACAGGGACTAGAGGTAAAATACAGTGACAGGGACTAGAGGTAAATTACAGTGACTAGAGGTAAATTACAGTGACAGGGACTAGAGGTAAAATACAGTGACAGGGACTAGAGGTAAATTACAGTAACAGTGACTAGAGGTAAATTACAGAACCAGGGACTAGAGGTAAATTACAGAAACAGGGACTAGAGGTAAATTACAGTAACAGTGACTAGAGGTAAATTACAGAACCAGGGACTAGAGGTAAATTACAGAACCAGGGACTAGAGGTAAAATACAGTGACAGGGACTAGAGGTAAATTACAGTAACAGTGACTAGAGGTAAATTACAGAACCAGGGACTAGAGGTAAATTACAGAAACAGGGACTAGAGGTAAATTACAGTAACAGTGACTAGAGGTAAATTACAGAACCAGGGACTAGAGGTAAATTACAGAACCAGGGACTAGAGGTAAATTACAGTGACAGGGACTAGAGGTAAATTACAGAAACAGGGACTAGAGGTAAATTACAGAAACAGGGACTAGAGGTAAATTACAGTGACAGGGACTAGAGGTAAATTACAGTGACAGGGACTAGAGGTAAATTACAGTGACAGGGACTAGAGGTAAATTACAGAAACAGGGACTAGAGGTAAAATACAGTGACAGGGACTAGAGGTAAATTACAGTGACTAGAGGTAAATTACAGTGACAGGGACTAGAGGTAAATTACAGTGACAGGGACTAGAGGTAAATTACAGTGACAGGGACTAGAGGTAAATTACAGAAACAGGGACTAGAGGTAAATTACAGAAACAGGGACTAGGGGTAAATTACAGTGACAGGGACTAGAGGTAAAATACAGTGACAGGGACTAGAGGTAAATTACAGTGACTAGAGGTAAATTACAGTGACAGGGACTAGAGGTAAAATACAGTGACAGGGACTAGAGGTAAATTACAGTAACAGTGACTAGAGGTAAATTACAGAACCAGGGACTAGAGGTAAATTACAGAAACAGGGACTAGAGGTAAATTACAGTAACAGTGACTAGAGGTAAATTACAGAACCAGGGACTAGAGGTAAATTACAGAACCAGGGACTAGAGGTAAATTACAGAACCAGGGACTAGAGGTAAAATACAGTGACAGGGACTAGAGGTACATTAATCTGCTTGTGTGTTTTTGTTTGTCTGCTAACATGGAATATGCCCCGATGTGCCTTGTGTCTGAAACACCTGGATTTAACATGAAACCTGCTGACAGGGGAACATCCCTTATGAACTTCATAACAGCATCAAATATATTTGCTTTGTGATTTGTAAGAGTATGGAAATGAGAGACCACATTCTCTTCCACAGCTTTAACAGAGCGTCACAGATAATCTCCTGTCCCTCCTGTGTGGTGCCACTTACGGCTGGTCTTGTTGAATCCTCCTCCAGTGCAGTCTGAGGACACACCGATGTACTTGTCCTTGTTTTTCTTAGCCTTCTTCCTCTCCTCCCGGAGCCGGTCGTCATCCTGGACAAACTCCACCATCTCCTTCACCTTCTGACGCACGTTGATGCCCTGGTCCTTCCCATTCTCATCTGGCGAGGGGAGGGGGAACACACAACAGGATAGGACACTTTAATACACTGGCATTCACCTAATTAAAGTATGGAAATCATTTCACTTTTGGCTTCCCACATTACACTAGGTTGTGTTCATTTTAATTGAAAACTGACAATAGAATCAACAACATCCATAAACTCGAGCTCTTATTCTCCAGTGACAGGGTTGATAGTGTAAGCGGTTAAAGAGGAAGTCAACACTGAAGCAAATAAAGTAACGTTTGTTTTGGCTGAGAGAGGGAGAACAGAACAGAACAGTGCACTGCAGCTCCAGGCCAAAGCAGCTTTGGATGAGGGTCTGGTAGCTTGGGACCAGGCCTTTATAGACCTCCTTCAGGAGGGGGAACACAGGCTCCATTGTTTTCCTGCCACAACAGGCCTGTCCTGGAGACAGTATTTGTCTCAGCGGGGACTTTATGTAACGGAGCCTAGTGAGTGCTCATGCCATGCACCAAATGCTCATTCTTGAGAGCGAAGCATGAAAAAAGATTAGCATAACTCAAAATAGCCCTACAGTAAATCTGTTAGCCCCTTACTCAAATATTTAATAAATGCCATCATCCTAAATGTATTTGCATGTAACATTTGAAATGGTATTGGATTATGTGTACTATAAAACACAATATCCAATGCTTGAAACACAGAGGCAACTTTAGCAGAGTTGTGAATGTCTCTCTTTTTGTTTTTGCAGACGCTCTTATCCAGAGCGACTTACAGTAGTGAGTGCATGCATTTTTTTTCTTTAACTGGTCCCCTGTGGAAATCGAACCCACAACCCTGGCGTTGTAAGCGCCATGCTCTACCAACTGAGCCCCACAGGATATATAAACTGTACTTCTAAAGAGAGAGAATCCACATTTCCGTCTACCTATCCTAAAGAGACAGTTACCTTGATGAATGTAATAAGAGTTAGGTTTCAATGTGCCTAAACTGTATGTGACCTTTAACAGAGGTTAGTGTGTCTCTCTAGTCAGGCTTGTTTGGCCTGTAGATAAACCTAGACCCCTAACAGACATTACTAGGTAACTGGTCTAACCAAATGATGTACTTTGAATCATTCAGTCACTGGAACTCCGTACATAACTAGAGGACTCTTTGAGGGTCAGTGACTTGGCTCCAAGTTTAATTTGTGTCGAGTGAAATTAAGTTGGAAAGCAAACTGCTGTGTGCAGATCAGCTCTGACATTCATAACATGTAGAACTTCTAACTGCAACATTAACTGAAACCAAAATGGTTGAAGCAACATGTGCCTCCAAAACAGCTGAGCATATTAAAAGTGATGGTGATGCGATCTCATTCCTCAGCTTTTTCAAAACCACCAAAAATTAAGAGGAACCAAGCCATCCATTTTTGGAACATACATTTTCAGAGTTTCTCACATTCTTATGATGCCATTACCCTCCAAAGCATGTGTTGTTGTACCACTGAAAACAGACGGCGAGCTCTGCAGGCTCGGCCTAGCACACAAAACATGTACAAAAACCATCCAAGCATTTCACCTCTGTCATAGCAAATCACAAATGCATACAGTTGGTATCCAAGGAGCCACTCAACTTGATGATTTACATACTCTTCATTTGTCCACATTACATATGTGCATATATACCAGGTTTAAAACCACAATGTGATGGACTTGCATCTGACTGACTCTTCAGTACTCCAGCTATGGCCATGGAAACTTCCTCACTAATGAATACTCCTGGGTGTTCCATCTGAAACCAAGAGCCTCACCACTGAGGACATCCTGATTGGTTTAGAGGAGCGGCATGGGGATGGTTATGGAATTAATCAATACCCTTCACACTTCTCTTGGTCTTTCAGTGCTGCTGTGCAGCGCCAGCCCCAAATGATTGCTTACCAACAAAATGGTAGTTTTCCAAGGAGCGAAGGTCGTAGATGTGTTCCCTCGCGCTGGTGACGACTCGCTCCGATCCGTTCCTGATGAGGTATGCCAGCAGTAGCAAGGCCTGGAGGAGACGAGCAACACAGTTAGAGACAACATGGCACTAGGCTTCCTCACCACAGTCAACATGGCACTAGGCTTCCTCACCACAGTCAACATGGCACTAGGCTTCCTCACCACAGTCAACATGGCACTAGGCTTCCTCACCACAGTCAACATGGCACTAGGCTTCCTCACCACAGTCAACATGGCACTAGGCTTCCTCACCACAGTCAACATGGCACTAGGCTTCCTCACCACAGTCAACATGGCACTAGGCTTCCTCACCACAGTCAACATGGCACTAGGCTTCCTCACCACAGTCAACATGGCACTAGGCTTCCTCACCACAGTCAACATGGCACTAGGCTTCCTCACCACAGTCAACATGGCACTAGGCTTCCTCACCACAGTCAACATGGCACTAGGCTTCCTCACCACAGTCAACATGGCACTAGGCTTCCTCACCACAGTCAACATGGCACTAGGCTTCCTCACCACAGTCAACATGGCACTAGGCTTCCTCACCACAATCAACATGGCACTAGGCTTCCTCACCACAGTCAACATGATCAAATGAATGAAACAGGAGCAGTGGAACGGAGACTCTCAGCACCTTGTAAACTCTTCTCCAGTTCTTCTTGTTGTCCTTCAGCATTCTGGTCCACAGCATGTTCATGACCTCGGGGAACTGCTCGTACATGAACGTGGATCTGAGAGGCACGTCAGAAACATGGATGGGATTAAAGAGTAGTGGTAAAGCCACAACTACTAGGCTAGTTATGTAAATGTGATAGGACTGAGCGTTGTGCTGTGGTTGTCACGTACTTGGCAACCTCTCCCATGAGCTGTCCAGAGGGACCCCAGGGGTCATCGTTGGTGGCCTCTCGCACCTTGGACTCGATCTCAGAGTAGTTCATCACCACGTTAGTGCTGCAAGACACAGGAAACACACGACACATTAGACTTACATCAAGAATCATGTTAATAAAACACACTGAATAACACTGGTGGACAACCAATGTGGACTACGACCTCTATCACAGATGGATATTCTGCATGAGGCATGGCTCCTGGTCTTATACAGTGTTTTGAGTATTACAGTGGTGGAGTTAGGATAGGTAGTGGTAAGCCTTGTCTTAATAGACCTCTGATTTAGCCTAGATGTCCAGCAAGGGCCTAGGCTAACTCCTCTGATCAGACTGAGCCTGTTCTGGGACCAGGTTGTGAGGGCTCCTGTTGCCCCTAAAGTCTAGAGTTCTGTAGACTGTAGGCTGTAGAGTCTACAGAACAATCAGCCATTTCCTGTCAGGCCTCATTTCACTCCCATCACCATCAGCAGACCTGCCAGTCACAGAGCAGAGCAGTCAGAGTGCCAGGAAACAGCTGGGCTCTACTCAACTTTCTCCTCTCAACTGTCAGAAGGAGCGGCAGAGCGGGCGGCAACTGCAGTGTATAAAGACAGTCATTAAATTGACTGATGAGTAAAAAGGGTTCTCAAGAGCTATCCTGATTCGAGAAGCAGCTTCAACGGATTATGACAACACAAAAGGAGACACGCAAAAGCACTCAGGGATGAAAAACGAACCAGCTGACAACAGAATGCTTTGAGAAAACAGAGGGAAGAAGAAAGAAATAAACATATGACATCCGGTCAGAGCCAGGGCTAATGCAGCTCATCACTGACAAATGTGAGGCGATGTTTCCAGGGACTCGGAGAGCACACCCATGGACCAGCCGTTCTAACCTCCCCTGCCACAGTTCAGCTGGGCCAGATTGGAGGGGGAGTGATTAGGGGGACCACCTGACAGATGTAACTAATGGAAGGTTAGAGTGATGGGAGACAGAACTGCTATGCTCTAAATTAGGTCGACATGGTAACGTTGGCCAACATGTGGGCTGAAACAACAAGGCAGATCAACTCCACAATTGTGAAAGGAATGAAAAGGCACCAAAAAAAACGTTGTTTTTTCAGAATTCACTCATGGTATGCATTAGCTAATAGCTCTGTTTTCCAGTCACATGTATTGAGATTCCCACATGTAAAAAGCAGGATTAACAAGTCACATAATACGTTGCATGGACTCTGTGTGCAATAATAGTTAGTGATTAACATGATTTCTGAATGATTACCCCATCTCTGTACCCCACACATAATTATCTGTAAGGTCCCTCAGTCGAGTAGGGAATTTCAAGCACATATTCACTCTTCATATTTTCAAGCATGGTGGTGGCTGCATCATGTTATTGATATGCTCATAGTTGGCAAGGACTAGGAAGTTTTTCTGGATAAAAATAAATAGAATAGAGCTAAGCACAGGCTGAGAAAAACCTGGATCAGTCTGCTTTCCAACAGACACTGGGAGACAAATTCACCTTCCAGCAGGACAATAACCTAAAACTCAAGGCCAAATATACACTGGAGTTGCTTACCAAAACGTCATCGAATGTTCCTGAGTGGCCAAGTTAGAGTTTCGACTTTAAATTGGCTTGAATATCTATGGCAACAGTTGAAAATGGCGGTCTAGCAATGATCAAACAACCAACTTGACAGAGCTTGAAGAGTTTAAAAAAATAATAAATGGGCAAAATATTGTACAATCCAGTTGTGCAAAGCTCTTAGAGACTTACCCAGAAAGACTCACAGCTGTGATTGCTGCCAAAGGGGCTTCTAACATGTATTGGCTCAGGGGGTTCAATACATACAGTGGCTTCAGAAAGAATTCATACACCTTGACTTATTCCACATTTTGTTGTGTTACAGACTGAATTCAAAATTGATTAAATACATGTTTCTCTCACCCATCTACACACAATACCCCCATAATGACAAATTCAAAAAAAACTTGTTTTCACTTTGTAGCAAATGTATTGAAAATAAAATATAGAAATATCTCATTTACATACACTACCGTTCAAAAGTTTGGGGTCACTTAGAAATGTCCTTGTTTTTTTTTGTCCATTAAAATAACATCAAATTGATCAGAAATACAGTGTAGATATTGCTAATGTTGTAAATGGCTATTGTAGCTGGAAATGGCTGATTTGTAATGGAATATCTACATAGCGTACAGAGGCCCATTATCAGCAACCATCAGTCCTGTGTTCCAACGGCACGTTGTGTTTGCTAATCCAAGTTTATCATTTTAAAAGGCTAATTGATCATTAGAAAACCATTTTGCAATTATGTTAGCACAGCTGAAAACTGTTGTGCTGATTAAAGAAGCAATAAAACTGGCCTTCTTGAGACTAGTTGAGTATCTGGAGCATCAGCAATTGTGGGTTCGATTACAGGCTCAAAATGGCCAGAAACAAAGAACTTTCTTCTGAAACTCATCAGTCTATTCTTGTTCTGAGAAATGAAGGCTATTCCATGTGAGAAATTGCCAAGAAACTGAAGATCTCGTACAACGCTGTGTACTACTCCCTGCACAGAACAGCGCAAACTGTCTCTAACCAGAATAGAAAGAGGAGTGGGAGGCCCCGGTGCACAACTGAGCAAGAGGACAAATACATTAGAGTGTCTAGTTTGAGAAACAGACGCCTCACAGGTCCTCAACTGGCAGCTTCATTAAATAGTACCCGCAAAACACCAGTCTCAACGTCAACAGTGAAGAGGCGACTCCTGGATGCTGACCTTCTAGGCAGAGTTGCAAAGAAAAAGCAATATCTCAGACTGGCCAATAAAAATAAAAGATTAAGATGGGCAAAAGAACACAGACACTGGACAGAGGAAGATTGGAAAAAGGTGTTATGGACAGACAAATCGAAGTTTGATGTGTTCGGATCACAAAGAAGAACATTTGTGAGACGCAGACCAAATGAAAATATGCTGGAGGAGTGCTTGATGCCATCTGTCAAGCATGGTGGAGGCAATGTGATGGTATGGGGGTGCTTTGGTGGTGGTAAAGTGGGAGATTTGTACAGGGTAAAAGGGATCTTGAAGAAGGAAGGCTATCACTCCATTTTGCAATGCCATGCCATACCCTGTAGACAGCGCTTGATTAGAGCCAATTTCCTCCTACAACAGGACAATGACCCAAAGCACAGCTCCAAACTATGCAAGAACTATTTAGGGAAGAAGCAGTCAGCTGGTATTCTGTCTATAATGGAGTGGCCAGCAGTCACTGGATCTCAACCCTATTGAGCTGTTGTGGGAGCAGCTTGACCGTATGATACGTAAGAAGTGCCCATCAAGCCAATCCAACTTGTGGGAGGTGCTTCAGGAAGCATGGGGTGAAATCTCTTCAGATTACCTCAACAAATTGACAACTAGAATGCCAAAGGTCTTGCAAGGCTGTAATTGCTGCAAATGGAGGATTCTTTGACGAAAGCAAAGTTTGAAGGACACAATTCCTATTTATTTTTTCCTATTTATTTTGCTATATTTCCTATTCAAACTCATTTCATGTATGTTTTCATGGAAAACAATGACATTTCTAAGTGACCCCAAACTTTTGAACGGTAGTGTAAGTATTCACACCCCTGAGTCATTACTTTGTAGAAGCCCCTTTGGCAGAGATTACAGCTGTGAGTCTTTCTGGGTAAGTCTCTTAGAGCTTTTCACACCTGGATTGTGCAACTTTTGCCTATTATTCTTTACAAAATTATTCAATCTCTGTCAAATTGGTTGTTGATCATTGCTAGACAACCATTTTCAGGTCTTGCCATCTTTCAAGTAGATTTAAGTCAAAACTGGAATTTGGCCACTCAGGAACATTCACTGTCTTCTTGGTTAGCAACTCCAGTGTAGATTTGGCCTTGTGTTTTAGGTTATTGTCCTGCTGAAAGGTGATTTCATCTCCCAGTGTCTGGTAGAAAGCAGACTGAACCAGGATTTCCTCTAGGACTTTGCCTGTGCTTAGCTCCATTCCGTTTCTTTTTAATCCTGAAGAACTCCCCAGTCAGGGCCGGCGTTATGGGCACCCTACATTACCTCCTTGCCAGTCCTAATAAAATATTGAAATATAGACCATTTATTTGGCCGAGACAAGCTGAGACAGAAAGATACATCAATCTCAGTTAAAGCATCCGAGCGAGCCAAATAGTGCCCCCTCTGTCTCAGTATGTAAAGACCATGTATCTGATGCTGTCTGGACCAAAATACTATGGCATGTCATACTATTTCTGTCCAGACAGCATCAGATTCATGGACTACATATAGAGGGGCGCTGTTTCGCTCGAACGGATGCTTTCTCCGGTGATATCGTTTCAGCAGAGAGGAAGAGGAGAAACCAGAGGGCTCACTCTCGCCCAAATCTGTCCAGTATAAGCCCAATGCGTTTCTATGGGAATTATATGCAGACCTAAGCTTGTCACCTGCCTTCCCGCCTTCGGAACAAAGTCTCCCATTTTTAGACATGAGCATCTCATCATTATATACAGATCTCTGGTTTCAGCCTCTTGCAAATTGGAAAGGAAGGTTGGTGGGTGCACAGTGCACTTTTAGGATGCTGGATTGCCCTAAAGTAAATTGATGTTTCGCCAAAATTATATAATTACTCCTGTCTAAATAAAATAATTCAAAACACCAGGGAGCATGACAGCCACAGAGGATCATTAGCTTCTTTAAAACATTTTTGCAGTGGATTGTTTTAAATCACAAGTGTGTGAGCTCCCGAGTGGCGCAGCGGTCTAGGGCACTGCATCGCAGTGCTTGAGGCGTCACTACAGCCCCGGGTTCGATCCCAGGCTGTGTCACAGCCGGCCGAAACCAGGAGACCCATGAGGCGGCGCACAATTGGCCCAGCGTCGTCCGGGTTATGGGAGGGTTTGGCCGGCTAGAAATTCCCTTGTCCTATCGCGCTCTAGCGACTCCTTGTGGCGGGCCGGGCGCCTGCAACTGACTTCGGTCGCCAGTTGTACGGTGTTTCCTCCAACACATTGATGCGGCTGGCTTCCGGGTTAAGCGAGCAATGTGTCAAGAAGCAGTGCGGATTGGCAGGGTCGTGGTTTGGAGGACGCATGGCTCTCGACCTCCGCCTCTCCCGAGTCCGTACGGGAGTTGCAGCGATGGGACAAGACTGTAACTACCAATTGGGGAGAAAAGGGGAGAAAAAAAATCACAAGTGTGTTTGGGAAGCGATTTGGGTAGTGAGCATGGCAATAGGTCTAGCTGATTGCGATGCGGCTGTCAAGTGAAAAGCGTCTAAAATATGTGTGAAGATAATGTGTCTTATTTAAAATGTTGCATCAAGAAGAAGGGGAGTGTAGCAAAGATATGGTGCGTCCATTTGGCAATGTCTGATTGTCTTAACTCACCACGTACACCACTTATTTTTTCTTTGCCTCACAAAAGTCAACGAAAAATAAAACATTTAACGAAGTCAGTAAAAAAAATAAAAAATGTGTTCAACACTCCCGGCCTCAATAATCACCATGCCTCGGTGTGAAAGAGCAAAATATCATGATCTGATGATCCCATATATACAGTGGAAACGTCTTTTCTGTCCCGAGCTCACTGGTGCAGGAATCTCTGAGGGCCCGGAATAGGCTAGTTGATACAATGTTGCAAGTTCGCTAGCAACAGCTTCAGGCCAGCCCAAGTGATGATTTGATACAATGTTGCACTTCAATAGCAATACCTCAAGTCAGACAGATAGACAGGCGGAGCAGAGAAATGAATGTGATTGAAATAATTTATCAGGATATTTTCGACAGTTTGAATTTGTCGGCTTTTGGCCTATGTATTTTACATAGTTGACAATGGAAGATATAGGCCTACTGCAGCATCTGAGTTCTATGCTCTAATTTCTTTAGCTGCCAGTGGATCAATGTGTCCATAGGCTAGTGCTCTCGCCATAGTTGAATTTGAACTTTTAGATTAATATTTTACTTCAGATTTTTACGATTCACCATGTGACAATGATTTTGAGAAACAAAAGCGCTATTATTGAAATTAAAATATTCCACGAAAATGCGCATATAAAAATAATCATAACTGGCACGCAGATCGGTAGAAATGGTAGGATAAATTATAAGCTTCACCAAACTTGAAACTCACAAGACTGCCTATGGTCTTTAAGCTACTATTACAGCCATTACATTTTTTTGGAATGTGCTAGCACGTGCACACATAGGAGGTCCCGTGAAAAAACGTGCCCCCCTATGGAAATCAAAGGCATGTCCAACTGATTCGTCTGGTGCCGGGTCTGTCCCCAGTCCTTAACGATTACAAGCATACCCATAACATCATGCAGCCACCACTATGCTTGAAAATATGGAGTGGTACTCAGTAATGTGTTGTATTGGATTTGCCCCAAACATAACACTTTGCATTCAGGACAAAAAGTTAATTGCTTTGCTACATATTTTGCAGTACTACTTTAGTGTCTGGTTGCAAACAGGATGTACGTTTTTGAATATTTGAATCTGAAATATAAAATATATTTTGATTTGTTTAACACTTTTTTGGTTACTACATGATTCCATATGTGTTATTTTATACTTTTGATGTCTTCACTATTATTCAACAATGTAGAAAATAGTCAAAATTAAGAAAAACCCTTGAATGAGTAGGTGTGTCCAAACATTTGACTGGTAGTATATATATATATATATACACTACCAGTCAAAGGTTTGGACACACATATATATAGCATTCTCAGTAACACTTAACATTAAACTGTTCTTGTGCCTGTGTAATAAAACTGTTTTTAGCATGTTGTCACATAATACTTTGGTAATTGCATTTGAATTGCATATATATATATATATGTATTACAATTTTTCTTCCACTTTGACACAGTATTTTGTGTAGATCATTGAAAAAAATAATGAAATTTTACTTTTTAGTAAAAAAACACTAAAATCACCATGAATTCAGTAAAAAAATGATTTCATTTAGGAAATCTGTTCCAAGTATTCCCACTGAGAAGAAAAAGAGACATGATTGTGTCAAAATAATCTTTGAAATATTTGAAAATACAATCTCTTTGGTCAATTTACAGTGTACAAATTATTACAAATATGTTCCGCCCCCCCCCCGACCATCCGCTCCGACAAAAATCGACCCGAGGCTGAATCTAGTTGCCTACACCTGCCCTAGAGACTATCCCTGCAGCTGCCAGCACTTTTACTAATCATCCCTAATGTCATTTTGACAGAAAACACAGACACTTCCTCCACTCTCACTCTCAATAAATCCCACAGACCCACCCGCACAGGGAGGGATTAGGTTGAAAGGAGAACTAGGCAGGCAGCTCTGGAAGCCATTACCACAGAGTGGGCCATGGACGATATAGCGTAAGTGTGAGAGGAACAGAAATGTGGTCAGGTCTGAAAGCTTGAACACCTGTTCTCACTGGGCAGGAAATGCAGCTCCTTCTACTACTTAGTCTATGATGTATCAGATTAGTTAAGTTCCACTCCGCTGGCAATTTCTTCCACATGTTATTGATGACAAAAAATATGATCCAATTCTATTGCTCTAGAGTGCTAACGATAGGGAGGTAGATTGACTGAATTCCTGACCCTAATATTGGCCTAGCCAGGAGGTCGAACAGTACACAAACCTACAAGGAAAAGCATATTTACAATTATCCCTATTGAACCTATTCACACACAGAGTCTATTTGCATACAATGTTTTATTAGCATGTTGTCACATAATACTTTGGTAATTCAATGTTCTGACTTCTGCGGCGGGAAAAAAAACTGTTTTTAAAACGTTCCGTTTTGTCGGTCAATGACCTGTAGCGCCTACCAGAGGGCAGGGACTGAAAAAGGTACTTGGCTGGATGGGAGGGGTCATTGATTATTTTTTTCCACACTTTTGGAGGTGCGCTTGGTATACAGAGAGCTCACAGAGGGAAGGTCCCAGCCAGTGATCTTTGACGCTTTCAACACAACCCTCTCTAGTCTCTTCTTAGTGTGACGGTCCGTGTTCCCATACTAAACTGTAATGGATGTCAGAATGCTCTGTATAATGGCTGTGTAAAATTGAACCAGCAGCTGCTCTTTAACCCTGTACTTTTTCAGTGGTCTTAGAAAGCACAGTCTCTGCTGGGCCTTCTTGATGATGTGGTTGGAGTTGATGTCCCATTTCAGTGAGTCGCTGATGTAAGTGCTGAGGAATTTGAATGAATCTGTCAGGGTTATTGGATGGTCAGTGATTATGACGGGGGGCCTTGAGGTTCTTTCTTCTCCTGTAGTCTATTGCTATCTCTGTGGTTTTTGAGGAGTAGAGCATGAGGTCGTTTTCCTTACACGAGGTCACCGCCCAAGCCACTTCACGGCGGTACTGCGTTTCATTGTTGTCTGTGATGAGGCCGACTATGGTGGTGTCGTCAGCATATTTAAAAGACCTTAACTGAGGTCTCCTGAGATGTAAACTGGTTCGTGAGGAGGGAGAAGAGCGGGGGGACAGCACACACAGCCCTGTGGTGCACCAGTACTGAGGGTCAGAGAGCGAGATGTCAGATTGTTTACCTTGACAGACTGGCTTCTGTCCAGTATCTAGTGGCACATAGCTGGGGTTGATGTTCATAACAGACCTATGAACATTTATAAAGGCGTTATCAACATTTATAACTGCTAAAATGATACCTAATTTTTAAGTGGCAATCCACTGACCATTAACAAATTAGTTACCGACATTTATAACTCCTGAAAATACACCTTTAAAAATATGCAATATACAGAAATCGCTATGCCATTTCCTGGTTGCAAAAATTAGAATAGTTTGCCTAATTTGTCCCGTGTGGCTCAGGTGGTAGAGCATGGCGTTTGCAACACCAGGGTTGTGGGTTCGTTTCCCACTGGGGACTAGTATGAAAAAATTAAAAGTAAAAAATGGATAAGAGCGTCTGCTAAATGACTAAAATGTAATTTCAGTTTATGTGACAAAACAAGCAGTCATTGTACTATCTAAACCACTGCGAAATATATTTTCCATAACCAAAAATATTGTATTTTCAGCTGGTGTACAAAACCAAAAGTAAAAGACGCAAAAACAAAACATAAGAACAGGAAGCATAGAAATAGCGCACATAGGATGGGTTAGCTGACAACGTCACGAAAACACTGCGCAAGCTTCAATGGGTCAGAAGTCTGAGTTGTGATTCTGGATGGCCAGATAGCTACCAACAATGACAAGAAACGTCCATATGGGGAATCGTGACTAATTTCAGCTAGTTGCATCTTGCTCTTGATACCATGTCTTGTTTTGAGGTGTTTCGACTGATTTCATGTCAATGCCAATATGGCTCAAATTAGCTAGCTATCTAACCAACAACTGTAACGATTTATTTGAGAGACAACAAGTGGTCATTGTGCAAATGTATTTACGTTTTCAATAAACATTGGAGATTAAATATAGTTTACATGTTGTCAACAGTCTAAACCAACCCTGTGTGTTTTGCCCCATAGTTGCGCACGTGTCGGTTTTGTTGCTAAACAACCAACCCGTCTATAGAACAGATCTACCACTTCTTAGATTTGCTTTCAATGACAATGACAGATCTATAACCTTCAAATAAACCTACTGACCATTTATTAATGTTAAGTTACAAACATTTATAACAGTATATAATATCCCCAAACATGCAATACATAGTAAAAACAAAATTGAATTTAATAGAAGTATTGGATGTATTGGGAAACCAATTTTAATTGCAGTGACTCAAATCGGTAGCCTATCATTGGTATAGTGAGTAGCCTAGCTAATTCAGATAAACAGGGGAGAAAAAGACCCTGATTAACATTACAAGTCAGAATATTAAATTGACAACAGATTAACTATTTAAAATACAACAAAGGGCCTCATGGTCCCCTTCTGTGTCTTCATCTGTTTCTCTCTTGTTAAGCATTTTCTCATCCTAGAGTCTGAGACCATATGGGAATGTGTGGGAGAGAAGAGGTATTTATGACAATTTAGCATAGACACTAGCTACATTACTATCATCATTATCATGATTTCTACTATTTAGGCTTAACTACAGGAAAGAGAGGACAGAGCACGCCCCCATTCTCATCGACGGGGCTATAGTGGAGCAGGTTGAGAGCTTCAAGTTCCTTGGTGGTGTCCACATCACCAACAAACTATCATGGTCAAAACACACCAATACAGTCTTGAAGAGGGCACGACGAAGCCTATTCCCGCCCTTTTACGCTGCTGCTACTCTCTGTTTATTATATATGCATAGTCACTTTACCTCTACCTACATGTACACTACCGTTCAAAAGTTTGGGGTCACTTAGAAATGTCCTTGTTTACAATGAAAACATACATGAAATGAGTTTGAATAGGAAATGTAGCAACATGCATAGGAAATGTAGTCATTGACAAGGTTAGAAATAATGATTTTTAATTGAAATAATAATTTTGTCCTTAAAACTTTGCTTTCATCAAATAATCCTCCATTTGCAGCAATTACAGCCTTGCAGCCCTTTGGCATTCTAGTTGTCAATTTGTTGAGGTAATCTGAAGAGATTTCACCCCATGGTTCCTGAAGCACCTCCCACAAGTTGGACTGGCTTGATGGGCACTTCTTACGTACCATACGGTCAAGCTGCTCCCACAACAGCTCAATAGGGTTGAGATCCAGTGACTGTGCTGGCCACTCCATTATAGACAGAATACCAGCTGACTGCTTCTTCCCTAAATAGTTCTTGCATAGTTTGGAGCTGTGCTTTGGGTCATTGTCCTGTTGTAGGAGGAAATTGGCTCCAATCAAGCGCCGTCCACAGGGTATGGCATGGCATTGCAAAATGGAGTGATCGCCTTCCTTCTTCAAGATCCCTATTACCCTGTACAAATCTCCAACTTTACCACCACCAAAGCACCCCCAGACCATCACATTGCCTCCACCATGCTTGACAGATGGCATCAAGCACTCCTCCAGCATCTTTTCATTTGGTCTGCGTCTCACAAATGTTCTTCTTTGTGATCCGAACACCTCAAACTTCGATTCGTCTGTCCATAACACTTTTTTCCAATCTTCCTCTGTCCAGTGTCTGTGTTCTTTTGCCCATCTTAATCTTTTATTCTTATTGGCCAGTCTGAGATATTGCTTTTTCTTTGCAACTCTGCCTAGAAGGTCAGCATCCAGGAGTCGCCTCTTCACTGTTGACGTTGAGACTGGTGTTTTGCGGGTACTATTTAATGAAGCTGCCAGTTGAGGACCTGTGAGGCGTCTGTTTCTCAAACTAGACACTAATGTATTTGTCCTCTTGCTCAGTTGTGCACCGGGGCCTCCCACTCCTCTTTCTATTCTGGTTAGAGACAGTTTGCGCTGTTCTGTGAAGGGAGTAGTACACAGCATTGTACGAGATCTTCAGTTTCTTGGCAATTTCTCGCATGGAATAGCCTTCATTTCTCAGAACAAGAATAGACTGACAAGTTTCAGAAGAAAGTTATTTGTTTCTGGCCATTTTGAGCCTGTAATCGAACCCACAATCGCTGATGCTCCAGATACTCAACTAGTCTCAAGAAGGCCAGTTTTATTGCTTCTTTAATCAGCACAACAGTTTTCAGTTGTGCTAACATAATTGCATAAATGTTTTCTAATGATCAATTAGACTTTTAAAATGATAAACTTGGAATAGCAAACCAAACGTGCCATTGGAACACAGGACTGATGGTTGCTGATAATGAGCCTCTGTACGCCTATGTAGATATTCTATAAAAAATGTTGAACGGTGGTGTACATATTACCTCAATTACCTCGACTAACCTGTGCCCCCGCACATTGACTCTGTACCGGTACCCCCTGCATATAGCCTTGCTACTGTTATTTTACTGCTGCTCTTTAATTATTTTTTATCTTTCTATTTTTGTTCTTTTTTTATTTTTTACTTATCTATTTTTTTTACTTATTTTTATTAAAACTGCATTGTTGGTTAAGGGCTTGTAAGTAAGCATTTCACTGTAAGGTCTACACCTGTTGTATTCGGCGCTTGTGACAAATTACATTTGATTTGAACTAGTTATGTTATACACTGCTAGCTAATAATAATAATAATAATAATAATAGCTAGTGTTTAAGATTACTTGCTAACACTAATAGCTAGCTATGACAAATTAAAGGGGTTAGATAGTTATCACAGTTGTTGCTAATACACTAGCTAGTTAGCTAGCTAGTAAGTTAGTCTTAAAATTGGAACCACTCATGTTAGTGTGCTGACAAAGGATGCTAGCTAGCTTACTAGCTACCTAGCTAGAGACTGTACCGGAGTTCAAAGGTTAGATAACTAGCATGCTAATCCAAAAAAAGCTAAACAAATTGCATGACAACTCTGTCATGTTGACGTTAGCTAGCTAGCAGCCAGGCAGCTAACGTTTGCTAGCTAGCGAAGCTAACTAGCTAGCCAGCAAACGTGTTCTACTTAGCTAGTTAGCTATACCACGCCAAAGATTATCTTGTGTTAAATCGTCTAGCAGAATGTCTATATTCAAAAATACGTTTTAGGTTTTACCTAATGATAGCTAATGTTTCCTAGCTAGCTAGGTAGGACAGGGGTGCTAGCCAATGTTAGCTAGCTGAGCAGCGAGTTAAATCATCGAGCAGAACTTCTGTATTCAAAAGGGAAACAAATTGCATAGAGAATTTACCCTCTCTCTGTCAACATTTTTATCTTGTGAACGTTTCTTTTGCGCAATCTCTTTGTCTGGCCTTTGCACACTTCTCATAGTCACGTCCATCACATGTCAGTGTCTACCCAACATTCTGGGCATGTTCCAGGTCGTCTTTATTTCAAATGAGTTTCACAGATGGGCAGATCTCACAAAGTCAGGAATTTTTCAGAAACAAGCGAACCACACCAATATAATGGCTTGAGATTAATCCTTAATTCCTGGAATAAATAAGTGTACCAATGCATCGTCATAGGTTTCAAACGTGGGGCAAGAAACATCATGGGAGTTGACCATAGGTCTGAAAACCAATAATTTCTGTTCCTGGGACAGAGCAACAATGCATCACAACCAAAAGTGAGAAAATAACTATTGTTTAACTGTGCAACCATTGAAAATAAGGTTGCATGATGATATAAAAGGGTTCAATATTATACACATTTGTAAGTGCACTTATAAAATGGTTTATAGCTGGAGGTCTGGCTATAGTACTATTTTGACCAATTTGTTATAACCCATTTGTTTTATAATGCATTTACAAATGCTTAAATAACCGGTAATAACGTAATTACAAACCCTTTATAAACCCTTTACAAATGGAACCTTATTGTAAAGTGTTACCTAAGTGGTAGAAAAGTATTACTGTATTACCTTATGTCTCACTCATTATGAAAATATATGTGTTAGTCAGTTTGAAGCCGCAAAAGTGTTCTACTCTAATGCTGAGGGGATTCCATGGCCTTTTATCGCTTAGATTTCCTCACCTCCTGCGTACTCTCTCCTCCGTCCTGCCTCGCCGCCTTTTAAAAAAGGTCAAAGGTAATTGAGGAGAGTTGGCGAGGAGAGTGGTTTGGGAACAGGATTTTTTTCTTCTGGTAAAGCTATCTCTGGCTCCTACTTGAGTCATTTGTGTGTGTTAATTATTTAATCACAGTGTACTTAGAACATCAGACAAGCTCAGTAGCCTACATATAGTTGATTTTATTAAAACACATAGGGTGTGGCTATATAAGGAAAAAGACACGTTTTAAAATGTTGACCAGTCGATTGGTCGAAAGAAAAGACGACTCTTGGTCGACCGAGATTTTCTTTAGTCAGGGACAGCCTTAAAACTAATTAAGTTAGTAGTGCAAGACATTTTATGAATAAAACAAGTAGCATATCGTTTTTAAACGTGTGCATGTTTTTCTCCTCTGACAAAACAAAAGCTGATTCAAAGAGGGTGTGGCAGATTTCAAAGGGGGTGTGGCAAATTTCATAACTCTTCCGCGGCAGGATACACATGAGTATCCTTGATGAAAAGGTGGCTATCGAGGAGGGGATGACACTTCCATTTGCCTACTAACGAAATTACACACTCCTCGACCACTTATCGGTTTCCGGATCAAGGAGGAGAGAGGACAATCTTTTGCCCAAACAAGAATCTCCCCATGTATTTAATTATAGGCTATATTAAGATTAATGTCTGAGTCCACCAAGCCATGTACTTATGATCTTATATTTAGACTAATTCAACTAACTGGTGTAGTTTTTGTTCTTCATCAAATATTTGGCAGCCATCAAATAAACATTTTTTGTTTTCAAATAACTTCCATATATTCAAATACCTTCAAATATAATTTTGTTTTCTGAGAGGTATTAAAAATGCTTTCAAATATTTGTTTTTCTTTCTGAGACCAGTATTTGAATATCAAAGAAAATAGTTGATTTTTAGTTGAAAGTCTACACTGAGTATACAAAACATTAAGAACACCTGCTCTTTCCATGACATAGATTATTATTATTATTATTATTATTATTATAGATTCACCTGGTCAGTATATGATCCCTTATTGATGTCACTTCTTAAATCCACTTCAAAACAGTGTAGGAGACTAAATATAAAATATGGATTTTTAAGCCTTGAGACAATTGAGACATGGATTGTGTATGTGTGCCATTCAGAGGGTGAATGGGCAAGACAAAAGATTCAAGAGCCTTTGAAGGGTATGGGGAGGGGGGGTGCAACTCAATATTAGGAAGGTGTTCCTAATGTTTGGTACACAGAGTGTATATAAACTATATTGGACTACCTTGAGTATTTGAAAAGTTGGTATTTTCAAATAAACTACAAAATACAACTACACTGAACAAAAATATAAAACGCAACAAGCAACAATTTCAACGATTTTACTGAGTTACAGTTCATGTAAGGAAATCAATCAATTAAAAACAATTGATTAGGCCCTAATCTATGGATTTCACATGACTGGGAATATAGATATGCATCTGTTGGTCACAGATACCTTTAAAAAAAAGGTATGGGCATGGATCAGAAAACCAGTCAGTATCTGGTGTGATCACCATTTGCCTCATGCAGCGAGACATCGCCTTCGCATAGAGTTGATCAGGCTGTTGATTGTGGCCTGTGGAATGTTGTCCCACTCCTCTTCAATGGCTGTGCGAAGTTGCTGGATATTGGTGGGAACTGGAACACGCAGTCGTACACATCGATCCAGAGCATCCCAAACATGCTCAATGGGTGACATGTCTGGTGAGTATGCAGGCCATGGAAGAACTGGGACATTTTCAGCTTCAAGTAATTGTGTACAGATCCTTGCGACATGGGGCTGTGCATTATCATGCTGAAACATGAGGTGATGGCGGCGGATTAATGGCACGACAATGGGCCTCAGGACCTCGTCACAGTATCTCTGTGCATTCAAATTGCCATCGATAAAATGCAATTGTGTTTGTTGTCCATAGATTATGCCTGCCCATACCATAACTCCACCGCCACCATGGGGCACTCTGTTCACAACATTGACATCAGAAAACCGCTTGCCCTCACAACACCATACACGCTGTCTGCCATCTGCCCCATTACATTTGAAACCGGAATTCATCCGTGAAGAGCACACTTCTCCAGCGTGCCAATGGCCATCGAAGGTGATCGATTACGCCACCAAACTGCAGTCAGGTCAAGACCCTGGTGAGGACAACGAGCACGCAGATGAGCTTCCCTGAGACGGTTTCTGACAGTTTGTGCAAAAATTATTCAGTTGTGCAAACCCACAGTTTCATCAGCTGTCCAGGTGGCTGGTCTCAGACGATCCCGCAGGTGAAAAAGCCGGATGTGGAGGTCCTGGGCTGGCGTGGTTACACGTGGTCTGCGGTCGTGATCAACCCCGTTGGACGTACTCCCAAATACTCTAAAACGACATTCGAGGTGGCTTATGGTAGAGAAATGAACATTAAATTATCTGGCAACAGCTCTGGTGGACATTCCTGCAGTCAGCATGCCAATTGCACGCTCCCTCGAAACTTGAGACATCTGTGGCATTGTGTTGGTGACAAAACTGCACATTTTAGAGTGGCCTTTTATTGTCCCCAGCACAAGGTGCACCTGTGTAATGATCATGCCGTTTAAATCAGCTTCTTGATATGCCACACTTGTCAGGTGGATGGATTATCTTGGCAAAGGAGAAATGCTCACTAACAGGGATGTAAACACATTTGTGCACAACATTTGAGAGAAATAAGCTTTTTGTGCATATGGAAAATGTATGGGATCTTTTATTTCAGCTCATGAAACATGGAATCAACACTTTACATGTTGCGTTTATATTTTTGTTCAGTGTATTTTCTGCCCAGGTCTGAGTCTGTGCCAGTGCAGAAGTATGACTGACAGAGACAGCAAGAGGATATCTTCTCCGCAGCAAAGCTGCTCCAAGATTTTAAGGGAAATCTCAGTCCACTGAATAATAAATGATAGCGGTGTATAAAAGCAGACGGCATGAACGGCAAGCGAACCAGAGATGTGCTTACATTTCAAGCAGACTAGGAAACACACGCACACAGAACGGCCCGCTGTGTGAAAAAATATTCCGCTGGGGATGAGACAAAAGAAGGGAGAGGCAAACAGAGACAGAGCCCTGGCTTCCCTTCCCTTCCAACTCTCTCAAACAGAGACAGAGCCCAGGCTTCCCTTCCAACTGTCTGCATCCTGGGCCTCTTTGTTCTGCAGGCCCGCTGCTGCCACGTTTCTTCTGCACTACTCAGGATGAGCCTGCTTACCTACACATGTAGCCTGCTAAAAAGCCAAAGCACTGCACATGAAACAGCCTTTCACTCTCCCTCCTACAACACCAGAAGAAAAACACTACCTCCTGCTTCCGAGGAACAGTGGTTCTAGGCGTCAGTTTTCAGACGGAGATAGTGATGATGATGATGATGATGAAGGGGGCACAGGGGACAACAGCAGCGAGGGAGGGAGTGGATTGAGAGCGCTTGGCTCACTGATGCATATTAGAAGTAAGAGGCCCTGGTCGGACGAGGACGTTTGCAGGGAGAAGAGGCCCTGGAGGATACAGCCTGCAGCCGGGCTGATGTAGGAGCTACTCCTGAAACTACTCACACAGAAGACATTTTACATTTAAGTCATTTAGCAGACACTCTTATCCAGAATGACTTATACTAGTGAGTGCATACATTTTCATACTGGTCCCCCGTGGGAATCAAACTCACAACCCTGGCATTGCCAGCGCCATGCTCTACCAACTAAGACACACGGGACCATAAGAGAGAAGAAATGTATACCAGTGGTGCTGGTCACACTGCAGTGTGCTGGGAGGATATAGAACACCGTACTGCTGTAAGTCATGCATAGTAGGAAGAGCATTTACTGAGAAAATGTATTTGCAGGTTGGCTGATTGACTAGCTGAATTTCTGGTCATTACTATAATCTAAAAGCATAATTTGCATTTCCCAGACATGTGGCTCAGACATTCAAGCTGTAATAAGCCATGGTTCATAGTAAAGCTGTAAGCCTAGACAGTGAGGCCAGCTAAGGGCAAGCTAAATAACTTCTGCTACCATATCCTCTAATAAAGAGCTTTGGAAGTAAACTTGGAAAGATAATTTCCTTTCTAACAAGGAGCCAAATTAACAAGGCGAGGAAGTTATTCTGTTTGTCTTCACAAGAGTTTGAGAAGAGAGTCCAGGTCCTCAGATCTTATCCGAGCGAGAGTTGTCAACTTCCCTCTTCTTTCATGTCTTCAGGGCCAGGTTTCCTCGACTCCCTTCAACAGATCATATCTTTCCACATAATTGTGCAATGTTTGACATTTTCATTCACCACAGTGTGAAGCTGTCTGAGCTCAACAACACAATGCCATTGTTTCAGCCATGATATTGATCTCACTGCATTTAGCTGATGGGACTTGCAGTCCATTAACTGGCAGAGAAATAATAATTAAATAATAATAAATAATATGCCATTTAGCAGACGCTTTTATCCAAAGCGACTTACAGTCATGCGTGCATACATTTTTATGTATGGGTGGTCCCGGGGATCGAACCCACTACCCTGGCGTTACAAGCGCCATGCTCTACCAATTGAGCTACAGAGGACCATCCAAAGACTCAAACACTCACACAGGGCATGAAGCCTGCCTTCAGAGGGGCTATCGTTAGTCAATACAATGTAATGATATAATCAATATCATACTGAGAAAAAGCTTCCACTGAACTCATGCCTACACAACTTTACTCTTGGAGTGGGCCTTAATAATTTACAAAGTAATCATTCAAAGAAATAAATGATTTCACTCTCAATTCTTAAATTCTCTCCTGTGCAATAACCGACATGGGAACAGACCTTATAGGCTACAAGTACAAAACAAAACAAGAAATGGGCCTACTAGATGACCAATCTCAAAAGACCCTCCCATCCAGCTCTCATCTTGAGTCCCAGACAGCTAGTATTGATCGGCCACAGAATGATCCATGATGACCTTGGGTTCTCCTCCTCACTTATGGGAGGGACAATATACCCAAACATACATCTAGCCTAAATGCATATTCAGTGAAAAAATACAAGTCCTCGCCAGAAATACAATTCAACTGGCCAACCCACTGAAGCGATGTCCCTCTCTGTGCTGCAATCCCACCACAAACAGAACAAACAACGGATGGCAGTGACACAATCCACAAGGTGTGGCGATACATAGTTTGTTCTCTAAAAACTCAGGGTCTGCAGGGAGCTCTCTGGGACCAGCGTAGCAGGAGAAGGCCTTCTCTAGACCTACTACACCAGTACAGGCCAGCTGTATCACTAACAGGCCCTATTCAGCTGAAATCATGCATGCCTAACAGGTGGCACCGGCTCAGGCAGCATCCATTACTGCAACTTGACTGACTGCAGGCGCTGTCCATGAAACAGGCACTCGGCTGGAACCACTGTCTGCCATCGCTTGCAAATCTGAATTGGGAAAACTATTAGCCTAAGGAATTATTTTATGTCACACACAGAGGCTTTCACTCATGATCATAGCCGTCTTTAAATAAATGGTTGCAATAAGCCATTTGCACATCTCCAATACTGATGCATGCAAACTTCAAAACCTTCTAGCTATCAATTTAAATAACGTATGTTATGCAGTAGTTAATAATTCCATACACTAACCATCAATGGCTCCCGAGTGGCGCAGTGGTCTAAGGCACTGCATCTCAGTGCTTGAGGCGTCACTACAGACCCCAACCGGCCGTGATTGGGAGTCCCATAGGGCGGCGCACAATTGGCCCAGCGTCGTTAAATAAAGGTAAAATAAATAAAAATAAACACTAACTTAGCTAGCTATGAAGAACATGCCCCACAGTGAGAACCTAACTAAGAGATGTTGGCGGTGAGCAGCCCAGTCAAAACTGTTTGCTGCTCTGGCACCCCAATGGTGGAACAAGCTCCCTCATGACGCCAGGACAGCGGAGTCACTCACCACCTTCCGGAGACATTTGAAACCCCACCTCTTTAAGGAATACCTGGGATAGGATAAAGTAATCCTTCTACCCCCCCCAAAAAAAATAATAATAAAAATAAACATATTGTAAAGTGGTTATCCCACTGGCTATAAGGTGAATGCACCAATTTGTAAGTCGCTCTGGATAAGAGCGTCTGCTAAATGACGTAAATGTAATGTTCTTGTCGTGCTGCATTCCTCGTGGGTCAGGTCCACTTTCAGTCACTGTCATTCGATGTGTTTGATGAGAGGCATGAGCCTGGTAACGTTATGCCTAATAGTCGGCAGACAGCATTATAATGCCTAACAGTCGGCAGACAGCATTACGGCTCTGCTGCAATGTCTTCCTTCTAACGGTAAACAGGAACGCGACAGCCTAGTGCAGACAAATGCTAGTTGATGGCTTAGATAGCTAACTAACGTTACATTGTGGTCGTGTAAAAACGTTTCAACCAGAAAACAATACAATGGTCATGAAGTTCAACTTCTATAGTGAGTAATGTAATGAACATAATGAAACGAATAAGTGCAAATGGCAGGTTTGATGAAGGTCTTGACAGTCATTGTGGCTAGCTTAGTTGTGTTAGCTAACGTTAGCTAGCTAGTGAGCTAATAATGATAAATTAAGTGAGCCAGTTTTGTAGCTAGCTAACGTTAGCTGTGAGTGAACGAGGGCGTTACATTGTATTGAACGATTCGATGTCATTATTGGGTAAAACATAATCTAGCCAACTAGCTAGTTTATAGTTAATACATTTCCAAAAAATATTGCTAGCATGGAAAAGATGGGGGTGTTACTTTGCATCTTGGAAACTATTATGTTTAGAATGGCCAGTAGGATATCGAAATGGAGGAAAATATATATCGTTACATTTTGTACACAAGGCTGATATACAGTAACGTTAGCCATACTGAGCTATCAGCTGAGAAAACAGCGTGACGTCACGAGATCAGCGTTTCCGTTGTCAAACGTAAACTAGCCAGCTAACGGGCCTTGCAACAAAAAGGCAAGCAGACGAAAACGGCAAGAATACTCACGCTTTATCCACCATTTCCCTGACTTTCCACATATTTAGCATGTAGACGCTCTATCAGTGCCTCGCCGCCTCAATAATGCGTCGTCCAGTCCGTTTGTAACCACAGATGGACTTCGATTTGTGTCACCGACAACAGAATTCCGTCCCTTCCGCTAGCCAGCTCCGTTAGCGGCTAACGGGCCAGGCAAGGTACTACCGGAGACGTCCTCCATACGTCATCGAAGCGCACTCGGCCAGGTTGCGCTAGGACGGGTCTGGTGTCAGGGAAAAAACTATACTAGCTACTTCATTATGCCTGTCCTCAGAATCAGAACCATCTGCATAGGAACATATTAGGAGAGTTCTCTTTATGTTCCTACTTCCTACCCCTCTGCCAGCTCATTCATTCTTCAGTAAAATGAGATTTGATGTTGTAACTGAATTGATTAGTTCTGACTTTTCGTTGTTTGGCCACCTAGCTGTCTCTGGTTCTTTTTGTATGCATATGTTAATTGTTCTATTTTACAGTTTTGTGTAGATTTTGTCCCTTGTGGTAATTCAACAGTAAATGCAGCGTTTTCCTGTTTATTTTTCACTAGTTTCAAGTTTGCCTTTTGTTCTGGTAGGCCTCACCCCCCAGCCCTCAAACTGTTCTGGCAAACTCTTGACAATTTTCTCTTGTTGAAATTGAATTTATGGACTGCGCCTTATTTCACTAAGTCTTGAGACAACTCTTTGTTTCATGATTAGAATTATTACATATTTGTAAGTGGAAAAATAGCTCAAATAAACTAGAAAGGGATGGGTGGGGGGTAACACAATGGGTGTGTCTGTAAGAATACAAGGAGAGGGTAGCATGTGACCGTTTATTAAAACCGGTTGTTCTTACGGCTTCATTGATGGTTTTCGGGTAACATTTTAGATGATTTAAAGTCAAAGGACATCTCTCCATGCTGGTTTGGTTTGAAAGAGGCTAATAATTGCAGGTGGGGGCATTTAAAGGGGTAACCCCGCCTCTTTCAGGTGTACATGATCTAGTTGATTACATTGAGGGGATTCGATTAATCCCGCCTGGGCGCCAGTGTAGTCGTGTTTTAAATCTGCTGAAAGTGGCTAGAATTCGATTTGGAACCGGGCTGCCTCCCGGGGCTTGAGCCAGGTGCCCCGTTCAAAGCCCACGTTGAAGTCGGCTCAATACAAAAGTGACGTATGCAAAAAGGATTGCTTTTGATAAAAACGCTTTATCTGCCTTCCCAATGGAAAAATAGTTAGAAAATTAAAACATTTATTTTATGGAAAGAGATCTATGTTTCTGGACGATGCACCATGCTGCCTTGTTGACAAAATGACTGTTTGATTTGAGAAGTGCGCTCCTCCCTCCCCGCTTTCGCCCGATGATGTAATGCACCATCGACCAGTGCCCCACGGCTTAGCATAATCGAATCCGCCCACTGAATGAATTTGCTTACCACCCCAATAGATCCACAGACGATGCAATCGCCATTACACTGCACACTGCCCTATCCCATCTGGACAAGAGGAATACCTATGTAAGAATGCTGTTCATTGACTATAGCTCAGCATTCAACACCATAGTACCCTCCAAGCTCATCATTAAGCTCGAGGCCCTGGGTTTGAACCCCTCCCTGTGTAACTGGGTCCAGGACTTCCTGACGGGCCGCCCCCAGGTGGTGAAGGTATGAAACAACATCTCCACTTTGCTGATCCTCAACACTGGGGCCCCACAAGGGTGCGTGCTCAGCCCCCTCCTGTACTCCCTGTTCACCCATGACTACGTGGCCAAGCACGCCTCCAACTCAATCATCAAGTTTGCAGATGACACAACAGTAGTAGGCTTGATTACCAACAATGACGAGACCGCCTACAGGGAGGAGGTGAGGGCTCTGGGAGTGTGGTACCAGGAAAATAACCTCTGACTCAACATCAACAAAACAAAGGAGATGATCGTGGACTTCAGTAAACAGCAGAGGGTGTACCCCCCTATCCACATCGATGGGGGCCGCAGTGGAGAAGGTGGAAAGCTTCAAGTTCCTTGGCGTACACATCACCGACAAACTGAAATGGTCCACCCACGCAGACAGTGTGGTGAAGAAGGCGCAACAGATCCTCTTCAACCTCAGGAGGCTGAAGAAATTCCGCTTAGCACCTAAAACCCTCACAAACTTTTACAGATGCACAATGGAGAGCATCCTATCGGGCTGTATCACCGCCTGGTACGGCAACTACACCGCCCGCAACCGCAGGGCTTCCAGAGGGTGGTGCGGTCTGCCGAACACATTACCGGGGGCAAACTACCCGCCCTCCAAGATACATACAGCACCCAATGTCACAGGAAGGCCAAAAGATCATCAAGGACATCAACCACCCGAGCCACTGCCTGTTCACCCCGCTATCATCCAGAAGGAGAGGTCAGTACAGGTGCATCAAGGCTGGGACCAAGAGAATGAAAAACAGCTTCTATCTCAAGGCCATCAGGCTGTTAAATAGCAATCACTAGCACATTAGAGGCTGCTGCTGCCTATTGAAATCACTGGCCACTTTAAGAAATGGAACACTAGTCACTTTAATAATGTTTACATATCAACTGTGCTAGCTGACCTATAACAACTGGATCAAAACAGATATTCTTCCTTTTTTTTTTTTTTTTGTGTTTTATCTTATTTATGTACTTAATGTCTATTTTTTTCTTTCATGTCTGTCTCTCCATGTTTTGCTGTATCGTTGTCTTCAAATTGTTGTTCCATATTCATACCAAATAACTTTCAAGTGCAATTATTTACTAAATGCTGGTACTGAAAATTCAATAAACAAAGTATATAAAAAAATAAAAATAAAAAATAAATAAAAAAATTATGTTTACATATCTTGCACTACTCATTTCATATGTATATGTATATACTGCATTCTATTCTATAATATTCTACTGTATCTTAGTCCGTGCCGCTCTGTCATTGCTTGTCCATATATGTATATATTCTTAAATTCCATTCCTTACTAGTTTTGTGTGTATTGGGTATATGTTGTGAAATTGTTAGATATTACTTGTTAGATATTACTGCACTGTCGGAGCTAGAAGCACAAGCATTTCGCTACACCCGCTATAACATCTGCTAAACACGTGTATGTGACAAATACAATTTGATTTGATTTGACCAATAGGTGTCAGGCTCCCCTCTAGGGTAGGCGGGAAGTGGGAGGAGTTTTGTACAAAGGAAGGGATGCTCAAAATATGGCAAAGACCACTTTATCTGTACTAAGAAAGAAACATTTGTAACTTGTAAAAATATCCCCAAAACAAATCAACCCATCATTATGCATAAACATATAAATATTGTAGCGATCCGCGCTATACGAGCCACGTTACAATTCCCACCAAGTGGGTTAACCCTATTAACACATTGTGTAGGGTGTTTGCCTATAACGCTAGCGACCCGGGTTCGGTTCCCTGCCTCACTGTTTGTTACATTGGTGTCAGAAGTGGGATGGCAGCCGTGAGGGGCCTCGGTAGGTCGAAGCACGAGGACGTGCTTTCCCTTTCGGAGGGGGCAGTGTACCGATCTTTGCTATATGAGCCACGTTACAATTCCCACCACGTGGGTTAACCCTATTCATGCCAGCGAACCCAGGTACGCTTCCCTGCTCAGTTATTCGCTACATTATTATATCAAATGAAATGACTATTCATTGTCCGCTCTATAGGGCGTCAACCTCCTTGGATCATGAAGGCTAATGTGCCTCCGTGTCAGTGGCAAATTATTCTAGCAGAGACATCATTGTGGAGGACAAGTGAAAAGGTAATGGGATTTTCTGGTGCAGGCAGCCATCTACATGAGGACACATTCAGCTTGAAGAGTGCTGTCCTCAACAACAGTGGTGACATCCAACAACAACGTCATTGCTCTTACTCCAAATTCAGCCTGGCAGAGGAATGAGGCCTGATCCGATGTACATACTTCAGCACTGTTCGCACATTGTCATCCTGATTCCATCATGCCTGTCTCCGTGACGGACAGGAGACAGCCGTGCAGGACGTCCCGGTGTCAGCTCCGATCCCCAGGCCATTTCTCAGGATACCGTCTGCTCCTGACTCTGAGGGAGAACGTTTACATGATCAGGGGACCCACTTCAAGCACAGGAGGAGCTCTCCTCCTCACAAACAGGAAATGAAGAAGTGAGAGGAATAAAATGACAACTCTCTGAAAACAGATGAAAAGAAAAGAGACGGTTTTAATTAAAACAAAGCATGACATGAGACAGCACTCACTGTCCCTGTCTGTACTGTGCGCTTTGGGAGCCCACAACCCATCAAAAAGGAACGGCCAATGAAGATGCAGCCCACGGACTGTCAGGCCTGCAGAGGAAATCAGAACATTCAGAAGCAATTTCATCATTTTGACACGGACGAGTGGCAGAGATTGACAGGGCCTTCTTTACGGACCTGTTTCTGGCCTCTTAATAAAGTATTCAGGAGTGTTGAGGCCATGGGGACAGGCTATAAGTAGTAAGCAATGTATTTCAGATGCGCTACGTCAGTGGGCTGCCAAAAGGAGTGCTGAGTTCTGTCAATGCGATCAGGCATGAGTCGACCACAACACTCTGTCACGCCCCCGCCCTCCTTCACTATACCTTAGGTTTCACTGTTTCTCCTCAAAACCTCCTCATATTGCTGGTTTAGAGGGATTTTAAACAAGGAAGTGGAACGTTGTTGAACATATTAGGAAATAGGGCCTACCAGTATATTCAGAAATATTTCATTCACATATATTAACAGCTTGATCCATAGTGATGAGTTCCCACGCTATGCTATTCAAGACATCTCTTTGGTACCAATCAATATCTCCTTTTATATTGATCAACATGTGGTAACCCACTGAAGAATAGTTCAGAAATGCATGGCACAAGACTATAAATGGAATGTTCTCATAGTGAATGATGCTAAATCGACCCCTAGCCTCTACCCCTTGGCTTTTCATGTAGACCTGAAAAGATAGCTCCAGTTTGCCCACTAATAGGCCTAGGTGAAATTATTGCCTCATTGCTTTACACCCATCTTAGGGACATAATCGCAATTTACTGGGGGGAGCGGTGGTCCAAAATAGGATAGTTTTTTTTTGTTGCTTTGGGGAGGGTAGTGGGTTTTTCTGGTGGGCACAGGGGAGGGTAGTGGGTTTTTCTGGTGGGCACAGGGGAGGGTAGTGGGTTTTTCTGGTGGGCACAGGGGAGGGTAGTGGGTTTTTTCCCTGGTTTTGCTCTTTTGCAGGTTTTACTATATAATTTCTTCCATCCTAGCCAAAAGTCCTCATCTGCTTGCATGCACCCCCCCCTATATCAAGGTGTTTTGGTACTTCCCTTATGCACTATGCTTTTTCCTGTGCTAACTTTTACTATACCACAGGTCAGTATAGTCTACCCGTCTAACGCTCTATCCTGCCCTCTATCCACCATTCATAGTGACAATAGTGGTAGGTGGATCGTTTGTACAGATCTGCAATAGGCTAACTAGCAATCATACCACACATAAAGCATCAGTTGTTAATATGAATCGACAAGAACAAATAGGATTAGCTGATAGGCAGCCGAGAGGCCAGGTGCATCCTTTGCACATGAAAGGACAGTAAAGACACAGCAAAAAAAAATCCCCTATTGGTCTTGTTTAGGGACAATACAATTATCCTACCTAAACTAGCCTACAACACAATGAAATTAATAATTGCGTTATTGTTCTCAAGTGAGTACAACGTTCTAGCCTACTCTAGGCTGCAGTGAAAATGTCATTTGAATAACGGCTCAAAAGCCCTGGGATTTGAATGTTTCATTCGATTTGGATCAGTTGTGGGTTTACTCTCTGCGGTTTATAAGGTCTAGAAAGGCACAGTAGCAGGTCAGTCTGGCTGTATTTTTACTTCTGATACTGAATGCGCTGTCTGTCTGCAGATCATCATTCTCCCAAGTCCTATAATGATGTAGACACATATACTCCTGGCAACCCCAGTTATTCAGGGAAGCTTAAAGGCTCTGCATGGTCAATCCGACACATACGGCCACTCCAATACAAGCCGCTATTCCTTGCACACCTAGAACCTAACACTTCAATATAGTCCAAATATTTCTCATTTAAAGCTGCAATACAGTACCAGTCAAAAGTTTGGACACACCTACTCATCAAGGGTTTTTCTTTATTTTTACTATTTTTTACATTGTAGAATAATAGTGAAGACATCAAAACTATTAAATAACACATATGGAATCATGTAGTAACCAAAAAAGGGTATATTTTATATTTGAGATTCTTCAAATAGCCACCCTTTGCCTTGATGACAGCTTTGCACACTCTTGGCATTCTCTCAACCAGCTTCACCTGAAATGCTTTTCCAGCAGTCTTGAAGGAGTTCCCACATGTGCTGAGCACTTGTTGGCTGTCCGACTCATCCCAAACCATCTCAATTGGGTTGAGGTCGGGGGGTTGTGGAGGCCAGGTCATCTGATGCAGCACTCCCTCACTCTCCTTCTTGGTAACATAGCCCTTACACAGCCTGTAGGTGTGTTGGGTCATTGTCCTGTTGAAAAACAAATGATAGTCCCACTAAGCCCAAACCAAGTGTGACTTGAATTCTAAATAAATCACAGACAGTGTCACCAGCAAAGCACCCCCACACCATAACACCTCCATGCTTTACGGTGGGAACTACACATGCGGAGATTATCCGTTGACCAACACCTCATCTCACAAAGACACGATGGTTGGAACCAAAAATCTCCAATTTGGACTCTAGACCAAAGGACAAATTTCCACCGGTCTAATGTCCATTGCTCGTGTTTCTTGGCCCAAGCAGGTCTCTCCTTCTTATTGTTGTCCTTTTATTAGTGGTTTCTTTGCAGCAATTTGACCATGAAGGCCTCATTCACACAGTCCCCTCTGAACAGTTGATGTTGAGATGTGTCTGTGACTTGAACTTTGTGAGGCATTTATTTTGGCTGCAATTTCTGAGGCTGATAATTCTAATGAACTTATCCTCTGCATCAGAGGTAACTTCCATTCCTTCCATTCCTGTGGCGGTCATCATGAGAATCAGTTTCATCATAGCGCTTGATGGTTTTTGCGACTGCACTTGAAGAAACTTTCAAAGTTCTTGAAATGTTCCGTATTGACAGACCTTCATGTCTTAAAGTAATGATGGACTGTCGTTTCTCTTTGCTTATTTGAGCTGTTCTTGCCATAATATGGACTTGGTCTTTTCCCAAATAGGGCTATCCTCTGTATACCCCCTCTACCTTGTAACAACACAACTGATTGGCTCAAACGCATTAAGACGGAAATAAATTCCACAAATTAGCTTTTAAAAAGGCACACCTGTTAATTGAAATGCATTCCAGGTGACTACCTCATGAAGCTGGTTGAGAGAATGCCAAGAGTGTGCAAAGCTGTCATCAAGGCAAAGGGTGGCTATTTGAAGAATCTCAAATATAAAATATATTTTGATTTGTTTAACACTTTTTTGGTTACTACATGATTCCATATGTGTTATTTCATAGTTTTGATGTCTTCACTATTATTCTACAATGAAAAAAAAATAGTAAAAATAAAGACAAACCCTTGAATGAGTAGGTGTGTCCAAACTTTTGACTGGTAGTGTATGTATTTTTGGGCCACCCGACCAAATTCACATAGAAATGTGCGTCATAGGTCTGTTCTATGTGCGCTTTTTCTATGTTTCCCGGTCTTAAATTTAGTTTTTGCTTCTTTTACTTTTGGGTTTTGTACAGCAGCTTCAAACAGCTGAAAATACAATATTTATTGTTATGGGAAAGATATTTCACAGCGGTTTAGATGGTACAATGATTCTCTACACTATACTTGCTTGTTTTGTCACATAAACTGAAATTAGGTAAATTATTAGCATTTTTACAACCAGTAAATGGCAGAGCCATTTCTGCATAGTGCATCTTTAACTTTTTTAATGTATTACCTTTTTTTATATGTGGTATAAACACAACCAGTCAAAAATGTTTTAGTCAAATTTGTCTACATCAAAAGTCTCCTGTAGGCATGCACATGTTCATCCAAAATATAAAACCAGCATCCTCAAAATGGCTTGACATTAACCAGATTTCCGTCCAACTTTTTTATGCGAGTAAAGTAGCCTATCATGGGAAAGCATGCAGTTTATTAGGCTACAGATTAAATTAATTATGATGAACTTCACAGGGTGGTGAGCGTGCACAGTGATGAGGTTGATGCTCCTTCAAATAAACATCGAGGGTCTTATTCTGGTGACATGATGATCGATGCTTGGCTGCTATTTGACAAATAAAAATAATCTTGCACTTTTGTCCATAATAATCTCATAATGTAGTAGGCAGTACCCGCACTGAATCTGCAAGCTGTTGGCTAGAGTGCATGTGCCAATAACAGAGTGGGGACATTCGCTATACCTACGCAGCATTTCTTGTGACAAAACCATCAGTACGCCTCGAGTTGAAAATGGGATGGAAACCCATTTAACTTGTATTTTTTATTAGGTACATGGGAATTTAACCTCAAAAGGTATTTTATTATGTGCACTATGTATTTACGCACAGACTTTTATCTGAAACAAGTACATTTGATGGAAACACAACTCTGATGGGAAAATGGTCCAGTGTTTCCCTTAGCTGGTAATTGCCAGGCATTTGGCCGATTAACATTTTATAAAGCCGATCAATTAAATTGTAGCAGGCCAAATTGTCCAGTAGAGGCAGTTTTGTCACACAATACAATGCCACAGATGTCTCAAGTTTTGAGGGAGGGTGCAATTGGCATGCTGACTGCAGGAATGTCCACCAGAGCTGTTGCCAGAGAATTCAATGTTAATTTATCTACCATAAGCTGCCTTTAACGTTGTTTTAGAGAATTTGGCAATACGTCCAACCGGCCTCACAACCGCAGGTAAATGAAAATGTTCCCGTTCACGTTGTCTGGTGGCAAATCTTCCTAAATGAAACCATGAAATATGCATATTGTTTTTATGCCGATTTATTGAATATTCACATGAAATTCTGTCACCAATTGAATGGAAACCTATAGACACCCTAAAGATTCTGAAAAGTGCGCTAGTCCAGTATCACTTTGATTATGCATGCACATCATGGTTCACCAGCAGCCACAAACATCTAAAGAATAAGATACAGACTAAGGTTGAATATTTTACAAATGTTCCATCCAGAGAATAATCACCTTTCTCCATGGTAACCTGGTATTTCCCGCCCAAACCGGAAGTATCATTCTAAAGCATATTAATAAGTCTGGATTTGATTAGAGCTTTGATCATCATGAAAATTAAAGTCTGATGCTTCCTGAGCCTGATGAGCTATAAATTAAATACATTTTATAAGCTAAAGCCCAAACACGCACGACAGAAAAACATAAAAGCCCATAGATGTAGCTACACTACATGACCGGAAATATGTGGACACCTGGTGTCGAACATCTCATTCCAAAATCATGGGCATTAATATGGAGTTGGTCCCCCTTTTGCTGCTATAACAGCCTCCACTCTTCTGGGAAGGCTTTCCACTAGATGTTGGAACATTGCTGCTGGGACTTAGTGAGGTCGGGCACTGATGTTGGGGCGATTAGGCCTGGCTCGCTGTCGGCGTTCCAATTAATCCCAAAGGTGTTCGATGGGGTTGAGGTCAGGGCTCTGTGCAGGCTAGTCAAGTTCTTCCACACTGATCTCGACAAAGCATTTCTTTATGGACCAGATTCGTCCGTCGGACTGCCAGATGGTGAAGCGTGATTCATCACTCCAGATAATGCATTTCCACTGCTCCAGAGTCCAATGGCTGCAAGCTTTCACCACTCCAGCTGATGCTTGGCATTGTGCATGGTGATCTTAGGCTTGTGTGCGGCTGCTCGGCCATGGAAACCCATTTAATTAAGTTCCCGACGAACAGTTATTGTGCTGACGTTGCTTCCAGAGGCAGTTTGGAACTCGGTAGTGAGTGATCTTTATGCGCTTCAGCACTCGGTGGTCCCGTTCTGTGAGCTTGTGTGGACTACCACTTCGCCTAGACGTTTCCACTTCACAATAACAGCCCTTACAGTTGACCGGGGCAGCTCTAGCAGGGCAGAAATGTTATGAACTGACTTTATGGAAAAGTGCCGTCCTATGACGGTGCCACATTGAAAGTCACTGAGCTCTTCAGTAAGTCCATTCTACTGCCAATGTTTGTCTATGGAGATTGCATGGCTGTGCCCTCGATTTTATACACCTGTCAGCAACGGGTGTGGCTGAAATAGAAGAATCCACAATGTCTGTATATATAGTGTATGTTAAAAAATAAGGTGACCCTGAAAGCCAGATGGAGAAGTGTAAATTAGACGTGCATTCAGTCCTTATATTACTGTACCATATGCTGCAGCACATGTAGGGACCACAATGGAAATAAGTCCCCGACTTTATTGTGCAATCCCAGTCACTTAAACAATTATTTGTGTATATGTTTTTTTTTTTTTTTTTTACTGACAAATTAAATCAATCAATCAATCCAAACTGTGCAGAGGCAATTTAATGAATGGAAAGAAACATCTGTTACAAAACACCAAAAAGTTGAATGACATTCAGAGATTGTCAAACCAAGCCTTCGATACTGGGTAAGCCTACAAGGCAGGAGGGATGTGTTTTCTGTTTGTCGAGATTGACATAGTCTATTTATTGTGGTGTTGAAAACGCAAACCATATCGGTATGCTTTGCTTATTGGTTGTGTGGTGCATTGGCACAGAAACCTGTTGGTGGAAAATTCGTAGCATATATTTTATATAATTATAAATATGGCATCAAAATGTTGAAAATCTGATTTCCCCCCTAGCTGATCATTGTCTGCAACAGGCTCTGATCATGAAGTAATGAAACAGGCAGGGCGAGTGAGCTTCTCTATGGTGGTGGGCAAACTCTCAACCTCCTGGCCCGTAGCCCTGCGTTGCATCGACTGTGACACAAAAGCAAAGTAGATATCCACCTTTTTAAACACAGGGTCGTTACAGTTATTGTTATTTGTGGTTGTAAACATAATTTTAAGTTTATTCTATGAGGGGGGAGGGGAGTGCATTTTTTTATGACACCTTGAGTTGGACCAGCCCCAGTAAATTTATGAATTAAGAATTTCAGGTCCACAAAAGTGTGTATGGGGGTCGGGGCTACGGATTAGGTGTACAAGCGAATTCTGATTCGGTAAACTACCAACACTCATTGTGCGGATTACTGATGATGACAAAATTGCATTTGAATTGTATTTCAAATACTGGTCTGAACAGTTGATTGGTCGATATTGACTGAAAATATTTTCCCACAGTTCACCCTGATCGCGACACAATCCTTCAATGGAAATGTAATATTCTGTCTTTACAATAGGTGGCACTGTGTCTCCAGATAAAACATGATGGATGGAAACAGGAGAACGGATAAATCTCATTGAGCCTTGAGTTCTTTTAACAGTCACTACTATAATCATATTATATGTTTTATAGCTTTATTTTGAACATATGTAACATTTAAGGATATAATAGTAGTAATAATAATAATTGTAATAAATAACCAATTATTATTGACTATAGTTTTCAGTGTTAAATGAGATAAATATTCTGGTGTCCTTATACAATGGAGATTAAGGAATTAATAAAAAACAGATTATCAAGACATCGTAGAAAATGGCGTTCCACTTACAAAATCTCACATAAAGCACACAGATTTCCATGTAAGAGGAATAAACCTTTTTTTTTTTAAATGCGGCGTGCTGGTAGAGCACGGCGCTTGTAACGCCAAGATAGTAGGTTCGATCCCCGGGACCACCCATACACAAAAGAAATTATGCACGCATGACTGTATGTCGCTTTGGATAAAAGCGTCTGCTAAACGGCATATTATTATATTATTATTATTACATATTATTTTTGGTGGAAGTAGGTTTGCATGTGGGGCAGGGTCAGATGATGTATGGTATGTGGGTGTATGACATGTATATCGCTTGGGAAAAGAACCTAAGATCTGACTGTGGTAGTGTTAGCCAAAAATAACAACCCAAAATAAAACCGCTGAGCGAGGGAAAGATATCCCGTCCAACAGAGCGATTACAAACCTGAGAACCAAGTCGTGGGCATGGATATGTACAATTTGAGCTAAATCAATGAACAAAGAACATTGTATTTCAAAAGGAAATGGAAGAAAAACAGAACTTGCATGGTTTCACAGTATTTAAACTAATTGGATCCATATGTAAAAAGAATAATGGGAAATTTGGATTGTTTTATTTGTGTTCTTTTTTGTTTTGCTAAACTATAAAGTGGGAGAGGAAGATGGAGCGCATCCATGACTGCAGATGACGATCAGACATGGGAAATTCAGCTGCGTAAACAGGTCTGCTCCATTAACGCCCGGGGAACGTTCAGTCCTGACCAGTCACCTCCTGTCATTGTGAGAGCTGTCTGTCTATGTGATGGAACAGCACATGTCTACCAGGTATGATGATGCACTGTGACCTGGGCCATATTCATGGTGTCCACTGTGGTGGTTCCAGCAGGCCTAACAGAGCCTGTGTGGGCTGGGAGGGGCCAGAGCCCTCGCCAACCTCAGTGGGCGGGCACACTGCCCAGCAGATCATTTTCTGCTATCTGGGCATGCTGCCAATGTTTCGCCCCGCACTGGAGAAAATCAGATCTGATGCCTTCTTTATATACCGTTTCAACTGGCTTCACCACAATCACTTTGAATGTTCATTTTCCCTTCAAAATCCTTTGTCTAAACTGTTGTCGTTCTTCTGCCCCCACAATAGAGGCAGCGTGCATTCCTAGGGGGTAAACAACAATGTGTGCTCTCCACTTTCTGGCTCAGCCTGCGGTGGAGCCTGTCGTTGTTCTTGCAGGAGAGGGAACAAGGGAGTGGCGAAAGGCACACGAGACGTCCTCCATCTTTACCGCCACAGCAGGGAGTGCCATAAGAAGTCCCAGGATGGCCCCACAGCACAGGGGCTTACAGAGGGAAACTGCAGTCCCAGAATGGCCCCACAGCACAGGGGCTTACAGAGGGAAACTGCAGTCCCAGGATGGCCCCACAGCACAGGGGCTTACAGAGGGAAACTGCAGTCCCAGAATGGCCCCACAGCACAGGGGCTTACAGAGGGAAACTGCAGTCCCAGAATGGCCCCACAGCACAGGGGCTTACAGAGGGAAACTGCAGTCCCAGAATGGCCCCACAGCACAGGGGCTTACAGAGGGAAACTGCAGTCCCAGAATGGCCCCACAGCACAGGGGCTTACAGAGGGAAACTGCAGTCCCAGAACCAGTCATGCTCCAAACAGGCTGCAGTTCCTTTATCATCAGCTGCTGCAGCGTTTACTGATGCTTACATTTTTATTTTCAACACAAACAGGCAGAAGGCGCACATTCCAGAGCTGTTACAAAAATAAACTGGAGAACGATAAATAAGGGCCTTATTCTTAGCTCACATCTGGATAGGAACAACCGTGGAGCACTGGGACCTAACCTCATGGGAGAGCTCCTGTGCATTTAAAGACTTGTATCAGCCCTCTTATCGCAGATGAAAAAGCTAGGAAGGGAAAGATATCCGCTCCCCCCACCCCGTTGCCCCACACACACACACACATAATGTGAAGAGCAGGCGGCAAATAGGGTTGTGAGCTTGGCTTCAGTCAGCCATTTGCTTTTTGCAAACAACCCTAAACCGGCGTCATGCCGATTCATGACAGCAGTGTAGCGGCACAGGTAGAGGATGATCAGCTCTCAGGGAATAAAGAGAAAGGAATGGAGAGACTTTAAAGGTCAGTAAAGAGCAGTTAAAAGCCAGCTGCTAACGTCATGTGGGACTCAGGACAACCCCTCTCGTCCTGCTGTCCTGGTCTCTCTCTCCATCCTGACACTACTGTTCTGGTCCCCAAAAAGTAGCTACTCTTTTATGGCCAGATTCAATTGACAATTTAGCTGGAAAGGAAAGTGAAAACGGGGCCAAACATCTGTGGAGTCATTAACACTTAATGTGGAAAATGAAGGGAAAGGAGAATATGAAAATGGGACACTTTCAAGGACAAAAGCTTTCTGCGTGACATGCATGATAAAACGGGTCTGTGCAATGGTTAAGCTGAGAAAAATGGCTGATAACTGGTGATTTTTTTGTTGTTGTCTTCAAATAAAATAATAATTTGTCTTGTAAATCCACTGAGACTATAGCGAATAAAGCGTAACATTAAACAGGACAAGTTGTGACACTGACATCAGAATTTAATTGACAGTTTAGTTAGCGAAAATTAAACCCCAGATTAACCCCAGTGGCCTAAATGTCAATAGCTTGTTCATTTATTTTTACATTTCAAAAGAATACACGCTTTTGAATAATAGACAGCACAGGGACCATCAGAGTGAAACATTTCAAATAATATAGACTGTTATAGAATGATAGATGAAAAAGGACAGTTCAGATTTCATAGCGAGGCACTTAAGAGCCCTGTCAGTTCGTGGCTTTATCTCTTCTCCCATGGGATGGAGAGCAATGCCCAAAATCCTCTCGCATGCAACAACCAAAATGCAACATCACGCTACGCTTCATGTCCAAGGGTCTATCCACTCCAGCTACAAAAAGCATGGGAGAGAAGCAGACTGCAGCTGGCAGGCCAATAAATTCCCCAAAAGGGCAACTTCTCATTTCACAGGAACTAATTAATTAATGCCCCTCAGAGAAAGAAAGAAATTAACAGAATAAAAAATAGAAAGGGAGAAAGAAAGAGAAAAAGTACGAGAGAGAAAGAAAGAGAGAGTAGTCTTAAACCTCCCCAGGGACTCCTGTACGTCCCCTGGCTCTGGGCTCTAGACTGGGTTCTAGACTCTAGGCTCTGGGCTCTAGACTGGGTTCTAGACTCTAGGCTCTGGGCTCTAGATTGGGTTCTAGACTCTAGGCTCTGGGCTGTAAGCCCTAGCTAACCCGCTTTATGTCTCCAGAGTGGTGCAGTGGTCTAAGGCACTGCATCTCAGTGCTAGCTGTGCCACTAGAGATCCTGGTTTGAATCCAGGCTCTGTCGTAGCCGGCCGCCACCGGGAGACCCATGGGGTGGCAAATAATTGGCCCAGCGTCGTCCAGGGTAGGGGAGGGAATGGCCGGCAGGGATGTAGCTCAGTTGATAGAGCATGGCGTTTGCAACGCCAGGGTTGTGGGTTCGATTGTGGGTTCGAGTATGAAGAAAAAAATTATGTAGGCACTCACTAACTGTAAGTCGCTCTGGATAAGAGCGTCTGCTAAATGACAAAAATGTAAATGTAAAATGTAATGTATCATTGTCAACTCCACGTTGATTATCATAGCTGTTATGGGTGCCTCGTTATGAAAACCTGGCTCTTGGCTCACACTCCTCTGTTTAAAGGAGGGGTGTAACATTCTGTTAAAAGCATGTGAATGAAATATAGAGGTCTGGGTCCTTTTTGGCCTCTGCCGAGAGATTCCAGTACATGACAGAAACACTGATAAAGCATAGATTGTGGGTCTAGATATAGAATCAACCACTGGCGCTGGATTTATTTGTCCAAATCAAAAATAGCTTCATAATAGAGTACCAGTCAAAAGTTACTCTTTGCCTTGATGACAGCTTTGCACACTCTTGGCATTCTCTCAACCAGCTTCATTAGGTAGTCAGCTGGAATGCATTTCAATTAACAGGTGTGCCTTCTTAAAAGTTAATTTGTGAAATGTATTTCCTTCTTAATGCGTTTGAGCCAATCATTTGTGTTGTGACAAGGTAGGGGGGTATACAGAAGATCGCCCTATTTGGTAAAAGACCAAATAAATGCTTCACAGAGTTCAAGTAACAGACACATCTCAACATCAACTGTTCAGAGGGGAATGTGTGAATCAGGCCTTCATGGTCGAATTGCTGCAAATAAACCACTACTAAAGGACACCAATAAGAAGAAGAGACCTGCTTGGGTCAAGAAACACGAGCAATGGACATTAGACCGGTGGAAATTTGTCCATTAGTCTGGAGTCTAAATTTGATCTCCGCATTTGTATTTCCAACCGTAAAGCATGGAGGATGAGGTGTTATGGTGTGGGGGTGATTTGCTGGTGACACTGTCTGTGATTTATTTAGAATTCAAGGCACACTTAACCAGCATGGCTACCACAGCATTCTACAGCGATATGCCATCCCATCTGGTTTGGGCTTAGTGGGACTATCATTTGTTTTTCAACAGGACAATGACCCAACACACCTCCAGGCTATTTTACCAAGAAGGAGAGTGATGGAGTGCTGCATCAGATGACCTGGCCTCCACAATCCCCCGACCTCAACCCAATTGAGATGGTTTGGTATGAGTCGGACCGCAGAGTGAAGGAAAAGCAGCCAACAAGTGCTCAGCATATTTGGGAACTCCTTCAAGACTGTTGGAAAAGCATTCCAGGTGAAGCTGGTTGAGAGCATGCCAAGAGTATGCAAAGCTGTCATCAAGGCAAAGGGTGGCTATTTGAAGATTCTCAAATATAAAATATACTTTGATTTGTTTAACACTTCTTTGGTTACTACATGATTCCATATGTGTTATTTCATAGTTTTGATGTCTTCACTATTAATCTACAATGTAAAAAAACAGTAAAAATATAGAAAAACCCTTGAATGAGTAGATGTGTCCAAACCTTTGACTGGTAGTGTATTTACAAATAAATAAAGCAAACAAATTGGTGGACAGTGGACTTTTTCTCTCTCCAGTGGCTTACGGTTTCAGTTATAGTTGGTGAACAAAAAGCATCTCTCAATTGCAGTGTTATTTAAATCTGAAATTAAACAATGACTCCCAAATGCAATGTTCTCATGATATATATTTTTTTCGGAATGTAAAACATACAATGTAAATAAATATTAATGCTACACATCAGCATCAGACAAAGACAAGGAACATTAAACTTGTTTCAACGCCAGCTAGATTGCATGAGTGAAGTCATTGAAAGACTATTCCTAAATGTGCTGTATGGACATCATCTCATTGCCTGTACACTGTGCAGAGAGCCGTTTTCCCTGCATAAGATTTACTTCAAGCAGACAGGCAGGCAGCCTCAGAGGCCTGGGAATTGCTCCAGGAGAGAAAAAAAACACCATCTCTCCCAAAACAGAGAGTATACATTCTTAACTGCCTTGTCAAGCTGGTTCCTCACCACACACACTAGGTGTTGAAACCCCCGTTTGCCAGAGCAGTAAGCTCTCATCGAGTTGATGTGACCCATGACACTGCAGGCAAAAACAAATATTATTGCTTCTTACGCCAGACGGAAAGCAAGACATGTTGGAGAAAAGGTGTTAATTGTTTTCAGGTTGTCGTCTTAAAGAGCCTTTGAGATAAATTAAGGTGATTGTGTTTATGTAGGTTTAAATCAAAGCCCGCTGAAGGAAGGATAATCTTTCCCTGTGCATTTCTGGAATGTGAGGAGCTGTCAGTGTAATCGTGTGAAAGCAGGCAGCAAGCAGGCAGGCGGGCGATCAGCTTCAATATGTTTTCTACTTTGTCTTCCATTTATCATGAAGTGAAAGGAAAACACACTTCATAGAAATACGGCCTGCTCTATATGAATAATAATAGGGAGAAATCTATGGAACAACAGAGAGATGTGAGAGGTTAGAGAGACACTGCACTTAACCTATACTAGGAGAGAATGCAACAGTATACTATAGATTCAGTGGACATGGTGATTATTGGAGGGCTTAGAAGAGATATGACATAAAAGCTACAGCTTAGAAGAGATATGACATGAAAGCTACAGCTTAGAAGAGATATGACATTAAAGCTACAGCTTAGAAGAGATACGACATGAAAGCTACAGCTTAGAAGAGATATGACATGAAAGCTACAGCTTAGAAGAGATATGACATTAAAGCTACATCTTAGAAGAGATATGACATTAAAGCTACAGTTTAGAAGAGATATGACATTAAAGCTACAGTTTAGAAGAGATATGACATTAAAGCTACAGCTTAGAAGAGATATGACATTAAAGCTACAGCTTAGAAGAGATATGACATTAAAGCTACAGCTTAGAAGAGATACGACATGAAAGCTACAGCGATGCTACAATGCATTCGGAAAGTATTCAGACTCCTTCCCTTTTTCCACATTTTGTGCCTTATTCTAAAATTGATTAAATAAAAAATTGTCCCTCATCAATCTACACACAATACCCCATAATGACAAAGCGAAAGCAGGTTTTTAGAAAATGTTGCAAATGTATAAAAAACAAAAAACAGAAATACCTTATTTACTTAAGTATTCAGACCCTTTGCTATGAACCCCGAAATTGAGTTCAGGTGAATCCTATTTCCATTGAACATCCTTGAGATGTTTCTACAACTTGATTGGAGTCCACTTGTGGTAAATTCAATTGATTGGACATTATTTGGAAAGGCACACACCTATTTATATAAGGTTCCACAGTTGACAGTGCATGTCAGAGCAGAAACCAAGCCATGAGGTCGAAGGAATTGTCCGTAGAGCACCGAGACAGGATTGTGTCGAGGCACAGATCTGGGGAAGGGTACCAAAAAATGTCTGCAGCATTGAAGGTCCCCAAGAAGTTTGGAACCACCAAGACTCTTCCTAGAGCTGGCCGCCCAGCCAAACTGAGCAATCAGGGGAGAATAGCCTTGGTCAGGGAGGTGGCCAAGAGAGTGAGCTCTTGAGTTCCTCTGTGGAGATTGGAGAACCTTCCAGAAGGACAACCATCTCTGCAGCACTCCACCAATCAGGCTTTTATGGTACAGTGGCCAGATGGAAGCCACTCCTCAGTAAAAGGCACATGACAGCCTGCTTGGAGTTTGCCAAAAGGCACCTAAAGGACAATCAGACCATGAGAAACAGAATTCTCTAGTCTGATGAAACCAAGATTGAACTCTTATGGCCTGAATGCCAAGCGTCACATCTGGAGGAAACCTGGCACCATCCCTACGGTGAAGCATGGTGGTGGCAGCACCATGCTGTGGGGATGTTTTTCAGCAGCAGGGACTGGGAGACTAGTCAGGATCGAGGGAAAGATGAACGGAGCAAAGTACAGAGAGATCCTTGATAAAAACCTGCTCCAGGGCACTCAGTACCTCAGACTGGGGTGAAGGTTCACCTTCCAACAGGACAACGACCCTAAGCACACAGCCAAGACAACGCAGGAGTGGCTTCGGGACAAGTCTCTGAATGTCCTTGAGTTGCCCAGCCAGAGCCCGGACTTCAACCTGATCGAATATCTCTGGAGAGACCTGAAAATAGCTGTGCAGCGACTCTCACCATCCAACCTGACAGAGCTTGAGAGGATCTACAGAGAGAAACTCCCCAAATACAGGTGTGCCAAGCTTGTAGCGTCATACCCAAGAAGAATCGAGGCTGTAATCGCTGTCAAAGGTGCTTCAACAAAGTGCTGAGTAAATGGTCTGAATACTTATGTAAATGTCATATTTCAGTTATTTTATTTTAATTTGCACAAATATCTACAAACCTGTTTTTGCTTTGTAATTATGGGGTATTGTGTGTAGATTGATGAGATTCTTTTTCTTTTTTAATCCATTTTAGAATAAGGCTGTAACGTAACAATATGCGGAAAAAGTCAAAGGGTCTGAATACTTTCCGAATGCACTGCTATACATGATGCTATACAAAAGGGTTCTTCAGCTGTCCCCATAGGAGAACCCTTTTGGGTTCCAGGTAGAATCATTTTGGGTTCTATGTAGAACCCTCTGTAGAAAGAGTTCTACCTGCAACCAAAAAGGGCTCTTCAAAGGGTTCTCCTATGGGGACAGTCAAATAACCTTTTAAGGTTCTAGATGTCACCTTTTTTTTCGGAGAGTGTAAGGATACATTATATTGAATATGATATAGCTATATACTCTACCTCTGTGGATGTACAGTACACACTGGATATAATCCACATGTAGTTTATTTAAAGCTTTAATTTATACAAGCAGCAGTGTAGAAAAATCCCATGTCACTCCCATGTTTTCGCCACTCCGCCCTCCTCTGTTCTGGGCTGTTTGATCAGAGGCTTCAGCAGAAGCTTAGAGACTGATGGAAACATGGAAAATACAATGTGAAAGGGAAAGAGTCAACCAAGAGCCAACATGTTCCATAGTGAAATGTAGACCACAAGAGAGAGTGAGGTAGTGAAACACTAGAAAGCCAGGAGAGAATGTGTTGTTTGTGGAACCATGGCAGTTTAGGCAGTGGAGCTGGCCGTCTGGAATTACCCTCTCAGCCCCCTCCCTCCAGCCCACTGCACCACAGAGGATACCTAGGTTTTCACCACCAAGCTCAAAGTACTTGATTGCAAAAAAAAGTGAAAATGGTCAGGTTTGACACTTAGGATGGGAAATTGCAGAATTGAATAATACCTCCAGGCCAAACTGTAAAGCCAACCGTCTTGATTGTAGACCTGCCATAGCAAATAAACGTTGGGGTGGTGTGTGTAAGTGTGTTTGTGTTCATGGGGGGTGATGGTATATGTTGTGGGACATTCAGTGTGTTTGGATGTTCCATTATGGAGAGATGTGAGAGGTTTGTGAGCCTGTGGTTCTATACCATGGTGTATCCCAGACACTACTACAGGGACAGAAGGACTGCGAGGGTGTCATGGCGGATTGTGCTGGGAGGGAGATAGAGAGGGAGCCTTTGGCACTCTCACCTCCCCCTCTCTCCATCTGAGAGTTATTAGGAGTTTGACTGTGTCACACATGGAATCACAAGTCCCTGACACGCCCACGTCACATCCCACTGCAACATGACGGATGAGCTCAGTGCCACCAGCCATACACACACATCCCATCTAACACATACACCCTACACACCCTACTTAGACACGGCCACTATTGCTGACACATAACATTGGCAGTACAGTATAGCGTTTCTGTACCATTTCTGTACCAGTGACTGGCGAGACATGCTCCTCCACTCTTGTTTAACCAGCTCATGTTTAAAACAAACACAACATGTAAAAACACAACTGGAGATATAACTTGAATAACCACTATAACTGTTCCTCTGCTCTAGACATTTGGTTAGCCTCCCTGTTGTGCTGTCTGTCTGTCTCAGCATCTTCTCTGCTGTCACTGCTTCTTCTTGTTCTCTGTCTGTCTGTCTGTCTGTCTCAGCATCTTCTCTGCTGTCACTCTGTGCTTCTTCTTGTTCTCTGTCTGTCTGTCTGTCTCAGCATCTTCTCTGCTGTCACTCTGTGCTTCTTCTTGTTCTCTGTCTTGTCTGTCTGTCTGCTTAAGCCTTATACTTTAGAAACGGCAAGCTAACGACTTAGAATATATATTAAAAATGTGTGCCTGTCATATGTGTTCCCCTGAATCAACACCTACCCTAAGTGTTAACTACCGTTACAGGGCTCCAGACTAACATGTTCTCCTGGTCTCACTAACCTTTACAGTTGGTGGCACCAGCCCATGATTTGGTCGGACCCAAATCATGAGTAATCGTCTTATAAAGTAATTCATAGTGCTTTATTAAGAAGTGCAATAAATAGGCTACGGAGGTATTCAATAAATAAGTTGTTTGATCTAACACGTCCAAGCAGAAATGCATGATTCAAGATATTTTGATGCGCAACCTAATCCAGTGATTGTCATGTATTTTTGGTTGACAATTGATACAATTGATACAATTGATTCAATTTCAAGTTCGTTGCAGACAGGCGGAGTAGAGCCATACATACATGCGATTGAAGAACATGAACAAACTGCCACATTTGTGTGTCTTAATTGTTTAATCAAACAGTGCGCTTAAAGCATCAGACAAACTCATTGCATAGGTGATTTTATTAAAACACATATATATATGGAAAAATACAAGTTTTCACATTTTGACCAATCGATTGGTCGAAAGAACAGATTACTCTCGATCGATCAAGATTTTGGTCGGTGACAGCCCTAATGTGCACTAACTAATATCATAGGCTAATTCATTTGGGTTTCAAGACCTAAGAAAATGGAAACTCAAAACACATTAACTAGATTGCCGGCTTTAAATATAATACCCACTGTGAGCCATGTATTCATCCAACAGTACATTTTATGTCCTAAAACAACTTTGCAGTTGTAGGTTAGGCTACTACCCATCAGGCCTATAGGCTTATGCCCTGACAATGGCCTGTGCGCATTTCCCGCACACACCGCTCCATATGTGCCATATCAAATAACTTGGTTGTAAAATAGTTGCTATTGAGCTGAATATTGAGAGTTGAGAAATATAAATTATACCTACAGAAAGCTGAGACCCTCCTCACTTTGACAACAACAAGGAGACAAAGATGTGTTTTTCCCCCCAATTGCATTTTGAAATGTTATACTATCAGAACGCATTTTTCTCTCGAGTGCATGGGGGGCAGGCCCAGCGGCAGGGCAGACATTTTCATTACAGTGTTTGACTTTGAATGTGAGTTTGCGTGACCTCAGCTCAGCCTATCAGAAAACCGGGCCGACCCATCTTGGTAGGGGGGGCCGGCCGTTGCCCACTGATCAGCCAAAGGCTCATTATAGATTAATATAACAGAGAAACAATGCAAAAATGGTCCAGCCCATCTGGCATTTTCCAGAATTGCCAGATCCTGACTTTCATTACATCTATCCAACTTCCTCACTTTTCACCAACACACAACCACTGCCATTTATGTTGGTTTACAAAGGAGTCAGCCTAGTACAATAAGACAGGAAGTGAGAGACGAAAGCCTTGTTCACAATGCAGGCCTTAATGCTCAAATCAGTTTTGTTTTTCAAATCCGTTTTGGACTACTGACTGTCCAAACAGCAAGTTACAAGTGACCAAATCGGATTTGTGTGTGTTCAGACAGCAGTCATTTGCTTACAAGGTTACACTAGTTGTCATAGTAATGACAGCATAGCCGCACCCTCAGCACCCCATGAAAAATCACAACAACAAAATAAGTGTCACGAGTTGCTAAGCCAGAACCCAGAAGCAGACCAGGACAAGGTAAGTTGAAACGAAGGTGAGTGTTTATTTACAAGTTCAAGAGTGATGCTGAATAATCCAGGGAACAGAGCGGGCGGCGTTGATTAGTTGTTGGGGGTGCAGTGGTTGATCCCATCCTGAGTCGGCAGCCGCCACCACCAGGCAGAGGTTGGATGAAGGTTCCGGACGGGTGACTGCAGATGGAACAAAACGGGGGTAAGTAAGCAACAAACCAACAAGGTGCAAAAACAACAAAACTAACGCTAGGCTCTAAGACTGATACTCTGGTAAACCTACTGTTCATGGCTAACGATCCGGCAGGGAATGGATGTTAGGCCAGAGCCTAAGAAGGGTGATGATCAGGACCAGGTGTGCAGATTGCTGATGGGATGCAGGTGCGGAAATCAAGAGAGCTCCCCGAGCGTTCCAGAACCCTCGGGAAACTGGAGATCACGAACATAACAACTAGTCCACAGACAGGACCCGACTCAGACTGCCGGGATCGTTACAGTACCCCCCCCTCCGACGAACGCCACCGGGCGGACTCCCGGAGCGCCAGGATGGAGGCGGTAGAAGTCACTGATGAGGTCAGCATCTAGGACCTGTCGCCGCGGAATCCAACTCCTCTCTTCAGGACCATACCCCTCCCAGTCCACGAGATACTGGAAACTCCGGCCCCGCCGTCTGGAATCCATGATCGACGCACCGTGTAGGCAGGACCACCTCCGATCATCCGAGGAGGAGGAGGCGGAGGAGGCAACAGAGGACTGAGGAAAACAGGCTTGAGGCAGGAGACATGAAAGGTGGATGGACTCTGAGCGTCCTCGGGAGTTTGAGTCGAACTGCCACCGGATTGATCACCTTCTCCACCACAAACGGACCAATGAACCTCGGGTAACAACTTCCTAGACTCAGTCCGTAAAGGAAGATCCCGTGTGGCCAACCAGACCCTATCTCCGGTGGTGTAGGTGGGAGCGGGGATCCGCGCGGGCGATTCGCCTGGGAGCTGATACCGGTCCGAAACTCTAAGGAGTGCTTTTCTGGCCCGATGCCAGGTCCGGTGGCAACGACGAATATGGACCTGAACAGAAGGCACTGAGAGCTCCTTCTCCTGAGAAGGGAACAAGGGAGGTTGGTAGCCATACAGGCACTGGAAGGGAGACATCCCAGTGGCAGATGTAGGGGAGAGTATTGTGGGCATACTCAACCCAAGGCAACTGAGAGACCCAGGAGGTGGGGTTGGAAGAGGCCAGGCAGCGTAGCGTGGATTCCATCTTCTGGTTGGCTCTCTCCGCCTGACCATTAGATTGGGGGTGAAAACCAGATGTGAGACTGACTGTAGCTCCAATGGCCAAACAGAAGGACTTCCAGACAGCAGAGGTAAACTGAGGGCCACGGTCGGAAACGATATCACTGGGCAACCCGTGGACCCTGAAAACCTCCTAACCAGGATCTCGGACGTCTCCGAGGCAGAGGGAAGCTTGGCACATAGGCACAAAGTGGCGAACTTGCTGAATCTGTCCACGATAGTCAGAACGACCGTGTTCCCCTCAGAAGCGGGCAACCCAGTGACAAAGTCCAGGGCCAGATGCGACCATGTGTCGCCGGGGAATAGGAAGGGGGTGAAGTAGTCCAGAGCTGGGCCGATTGGTACTCTTATTCTGCGCACACACTGGACAGGCAGCAACATAACTCTCGAGTATCCTCGGCCATGGCAGGCCACCAAAAACGTCTGCGAAGAAACGCCATTGTCCGAGCCTTACGCCAGGGTGACAAGCCATCTTGCTGGCGTGGGACCATTTGAGGACAGCAGGACGAACCGACTCAGGCACAAACAACCGACCGGGTGGACTGTTACGGGACCGGGCTGAGTCCGAAGGCAGCTAGCACCTCCTCCTCAATCTTCCACATAACTGCTCCCACGACGCAGTTCCGGGGAGAATTGTCTCGGTCTTGGACCCACTCTCCTCCGTCTTGAGAACATCCGGGACAAGGCGTCCGCCTTGCCGTTCTTAGATCCAGGTCGAACGTCAGGGAAAACTTGAATCGTCCGAAAAACAACGCCCACCTGGCCTGGACGGGAGTTGAGACGTTTAGCCGATTGCACGTAAGCAAGATTCTTGTGGTCAGTCCAGACAATAAACGGTTGCTCCGCCTCCAACCAGTGGCGCCACTCCTCCAAGGCAAGTTTCACCGCGAGAAGCTCCCGGTTACCCACATCGTAATTCCTCTCCGCAGGCGAAAGGCGACGAGAGTAGTAGGCGCAGGGATGGAGTTTACTGTCCGTGGAGCATCGGCTGCGACAGGATGGCGCCAACTCCCACATCAGACGCAGGGCCCACTTCAACGCACGAACTGACGGGCCGTAGTCCGGTTGAGAGAGAATCGGTGCGTTGGTGAATCGCCTCTTCAAATCCAGAAACGCCCGATCCGCCTCCGGATTCCACTTGCGAAGGTCCTGATACTGGAAGTCAAGGCAGTTAACGGAGCGGCCACACGGCTGTAATCCCGGATGAATCTGCGGTAGAAATTGCAAACCCCAAAAATCTCTGGAGCTGCAATCTCGTACCGGGCTGGGCCCATTCCAGAACCGCTCTAACCTTCTCCTGGTCCATCCTAATCTCTCCCCTGGAGATGATGTACCCGAGAAAGGATGTCGTGTGGGCGTGAAACTCGCACTCTCGGCCTTCACGAACAGGCGATTCTCCAACAATCGCTGCAGAACCTGCCGGACATGCTGGACGTGGTCGGAAGGTTCCTTCGAGAAGATCAGAATGTCATCCAGGTAAACAAACACAAAGAGACCGATCATATCTCTCAGGACGTCGTTCACCATACTCTGGAATACCGCTGGAGCATTGGTCAGTCCAAACGGCATCACCTGATACTGGTGACCCATCGGTGTATTGAAACCCGTCAACCACTCGTCCCCCTCTCTGATCCGGACCATGTGATACGCATTGCGTAGGTCTAGCTTAGTGAACACCGTAGCACCCTGTAAGGAGTCGAAGGCAGAACTCATCAAGGGCAGGGGATACTTGTTCTTGACCGTGATGTCATTCAACCCCGATAATCAATACACGGTCGAAGAGAGCCATCCTTCTTACCCACAAAGAAGAATCCTGCCCCCAGGGGGTGATGACGAGGGACGAACGAGACCAGCAGCTAGGGACTCCTTGATGTAGGTCTCCAAAGCCTCACGTTCAGGTCGGGAGATACTGTATAACCTTCCCCTTGGGGTAGACAGCTCCAGGGAACAGGTTGATGGCACAATCATATGGTCGGGTGGGGAGGGAGTGACAGAGCCTTCTGCTTACTGAAAACTTCCCCAAATCGTGATATGTCTCGGGAACCAGGGACAAATCTGGGGGTTTAGCCTCAATCACCTGACTGGGAACCGAATGGGGGCAGGCAGTCTTGAGACAGTTAGCATGACAATCAAGGCTCCAACTCGTTATCCTTGCCCGGTCACCCAATCGAACGTGGGATTGTGTTCCTTCAGCCAGGGGTATCCAAGGACCAGAGGAACCTGGGAAGACGGCAGAATGAAGAATGAAATCATCTCAGAATGATTCCCCGACAACCGCATCTTAACCGGTTCAGTCCTCATCGTGATACGTGCCAGACTACTGCCGTCCAGAGTGGTAGCTTCAATGGCTTCCGGCAATTGCTCCTTGGAAAGCCCCAGCTGTTCCACCAACTCGGCATCTAGAAAGCTTCCATCGGCACCTGAATCGATAAAAGCGTTAATCGCTAAGCTCTGATTCCTGTTCATAAGGGTAGCCGGGAAACGGGGTCTGACAGAGGTATTGAGAGGTCGAAACTGGCTCGCTAAAAGTCCTCCCAACTTTAGCGAGCCGCGCAGTTTGACGACCCAACTGGAACCTGAGAAGCTGATCGGTTGGACGGAACCCATTGCTTCTCCCCTCCTTCGGCTCTCGGACTCGATTATCCACCCGAATAGACAAGGCTACCAAGCTGTCCAGGTCACTAGGCTCCGGATAGGAGATCAACTCATCCTTGAGCTGCTCCGACAGACCCTGGTAAAAGGCCGCTTGCAGAGCCTCCTCATTCCACCCACTCTCCACAGCCAACGTCTTGAACTCGATCACGAAGTCGGCCACGCTGCGAGTTCCTTGGCGAAGCGAAAACAGGCGCCTAGCTGCGTCCCCCCCTCGGACGGAATGGTCGAAGAGCTTCTCATCTCGGCCGTGAACCCCTGGTATGAAGCCATGCAGGGATCCTGTCGTTCCCAAACGGCTGAAGCCCACTCAGCGCTCGACCACGCAGCAACTCAATCACAAAGGCTATCCTAGCCTTGTCTGTGGCATAAGAGTAGGGCTGTAGATCGAACACTAATCCACACTGCATAAGGAAGGAACGGCATCTTCCCAGCTCCCCCTCATATTTATCCGGCGTCGGAACCTTGGGCTCACGGAAGGACACAGCTTCAGAAGCGGCAGGCGAGATGGGTGAAACCGGTAGTGGATCTTCCACCGGACACTTGCGTTGGTTCTGGACCTCCGTCAGACCGGTAGAAAGGTTCCGAACTGACAACGCGATCTCCTGTAGTACCGTGCTATGATGGCCCAACATCTTCTCCTGCTGGGTAATGGCATGGCGAACAGAGTCCAGGTCCGCTGGGTTCATTACTGGCCGGATCGTTCTGTCACGAGTTGCTAAGCCAGAACCCAGAAGCAGACCAGGACAAGGTAAGTTGAAACGAAGGTGAGTGTTTATTTACAAGTTCAAGAGTGATGCTGAATAATCCAGGGAACAGAGCGGGCGGCGTTGATTAGTTGTTGGGGGTGCAGTGGTTGATCCCATCCTGGGTGGCAGCCGCCGACCACCAGGCAGAGGTTGGATGAAGGTTCCGGACGGGTGACTGCAGATGGAACAAAACGGGGGTAAGTAAGCAACAAACCAACAAGGTGCAAAAACAACAAAACTAACGCTAGGCTCTAAGACTGATACTCTGGTAAACCTACTGTTCATGGCTAACGATCCGGCAGGGAATGGATGTTAGGCCAGAGCCTAAGAAGGGTGATGATCAGGACCAGGTGTGCAGATTGCTGATGGGATGCAGGTGCGGAAATCAAGAGAGCTCCCCGGAGCGTTCCAGAACCCTCGGGAAACTGGAGATCACGAACATAACAACTAGTCCACAGACAGGACCCGACTCAGACTGCCGGGATCGTTACAATAAGTAGTGCACTGGGGCTTTAATAGTCCTGTATTAGTGGACCAATATAGTGTCTGTAGCGCTGGCCCCCTAGAAAATTCTGAAAAAAGAACAGATTCCAATCGGATATTCAAATAAATAGGATTTAAGTCACTTGAAACTGCCAATATGAACACGGCTTTATAAACCTATTTCAAATATTGTATCTTGTTGAAGGTGTCCACGGTAATCCCATAGCAACATAGTTTTAAAGCTGTGTCGGGCACTGATGTTGGGCGATTAGGCCTGGCTCACAGTCGGCGTTCCTATTCATCCCAAAGGTGTTTGATGGGGTTGAGGTCAGGGCGCTGTGCAGGCCAGTCAAGTTCTTCCACACCGATCTCGACAAACCATTTCTGTATGGACCTCGCTTTGTGCACAGGAGCATTGTCATGCTGAAACGGGAAAGGCCCATCCCCAAACTGTTGCCACAATGTTGGAAGCACATAATTGTCTAGAATGTGATTGTATGCTGTAGAGTTAAGATTTCCCTTCACTGGAACAAAGGGGCCTAACCTGAACCATGAAAAACAGCCCCAGACCATTATTCCTCATCCACCAAACATTACAGTTGGCACTATGCATTGGGGCAGGTAGCGTTCTCCTGGCATCCGCTAAACCCAGATTCGTCCGTCGGACTGCCAGATGGTGAATTGTGATTCATCACTCCAGAGAACACGTTTCCACTGCTCCAGAGTCCAATGGCGGGGCGCTACGCGTTTTAGCACTCTGCAATCCCGTTCTGTGAGCTTGTGTGCCCTAACACTTTGCGGCTGAGCCATTGTTGCTCCTAGATGTATCCACTTCACAATAACAGCAATTACAGTTGACCGGGGCAGCTCTAGCAGGGCAGAAATTTGACGAACAGACTTGTTGGAAAGGTGGCATCCTATGACGGTACCACGTTGAAAGTCACTGAGCTCTTCAGTAAGGTCATTCTACTGCCAATGTTTGTCTATGGAGATTGCATGGCTGTGTGCTCGATTTTATACACCTGTCAGCAACGGGTGTGGCTGAAATAGCCAAATCCACTAATATGAAGGGGTGTCCACATACTTTTATATATATAGTGCATCTTTGATGGGAGAAAATGTTTGAAATCACATACCACTGCTATGCTCCCATGTGGAGACTGAAGACCCCAACCCAAACCACTGAGGTGCTTCTGTCACATCTGTTCCCCAGCTGAGTTCCTCTTAGCCAACAGGGTTAACTCCCTCTGCGACCCCATAGAGAGGAGCTACAGAGACACTAGCAAGACTAGGCCTTAAGACATGCTTACTGAAGGAGTTATAATGAATAGGAAAATAACTCAAGGCTAATGTAACTAAGCAATGATACAGAGAGGGTTACACTGTGGCTGGAGTATCCCAGGGACAGGCTCAGAGCTCAGTTAGCCAGGGCAAGATGCTCCGAAGGGGGACACCATGTCTGATCAGTGACGGCGATGTGGTAAAGGGTAGGGGGTGTAAGACAACATGAATAGGAACATGTGATTCCAATTGACATGTTTGCATTGGGGTGAGCGAGCTGTGGTTTCCCTGTCATAATGATATAAAGCAGGATTACCACAGAGATGAGGGTTAGGGGAGGTCATGAGTTCACCTTCCCACAGCAGGTTCAACAGGGAGAGAGTAGAGATCGGGAGCCAAGTTGCTCCTCAGGCAACGATACAAGGTGCAGTGTACTGACGTCCATGTCAGAAGTCCATGTTTTGGACAATGCACATGCATTGTGACCAGTGACCTGTTAGCATGGAGGAGTGATAGAAGAACTGTGTCTCTAGTTAATAATAGAGTAAAAAGTAGACCTACAACTCAGCTGGTCCCCCTTTAATCAGAGGTCACCAGAGAAATACATATCCATTAAATGTCCATTCTGACTTCTTCCTCTTTAGAATATACAGTATTTATGTTCTAAACACAAATTTACTGCCACCTTTGATCGCCACCACTTGATTGTCACACAGCCAGCAGCAACAAACTCCATCTCAGTAACCCTCGCATTGCTTAAAACAGCTGTCGATTTCCTCCCGCTTCTCTCTCAACCGGAGGAATTTAAATGTCCCCAGCGGCATATCTGTTTGTCCCTTAACGCCGCCGCTAGCCAATCCGCTGCTTGTGACAGCAGGACAAAAATTCGTATTAATAAATGAACTGAGCTATTTGTTCTATATTATTCAGGCCCCCCAGTATCACAGGTGGCTGGAGTGAAGCCTGAAGGGCCCTTAGCTCATTTATTTATTTATCAGGGAAAATAATGATTTTTGCATCGCTTTGCCACGGCGTGACCCCTAAACCTCGGGGGGTGCTGGGCGCTGTGAAAGGACAAATCTAATGGTATGTCATAGGAGCGCAGCATTTGAGTGGCATACCGTTTTTACGCACACACTCAGGAACATTTTATGGATGGACACAGGTCATTGGCGCCAGAGGTGTTTTGACTAAGGCTCTCTCGTCATTGCTCTGATTGTGTGTGTAGGCATAGCGAACATACAGTGAACAACGCAGAGCTGGCAGAGCAGGCAGAGCAGGAAGAGCAGGCAGAGCAGGCAGAGCAGGAAGAGCAGGCAGAGCAGGCAGAGCAGGAAGAGCAGGCAGAGCAGGCAGAGCAGGCAGATCAGGCAGAGCAGGCCAGCAGGCAGAGCAGGCAGAGCAGGCAGAGCAGGCAGAGCTGGCAGAGCAGGCAGAGCAGGCCAGCAGGCAGAGCAGGCAGAGCTGGCAGAGCAGGCAGAGCAGGCCAGCAGGCAGAGCAGGCAGAGCTGGCAGAGCAGGCCAGCAGGCAGAGCAGGCAGAGCAGGCAGAGCAGGCAGAGCTGGCAGAGCAGGCAGAGCAGGCCAGCAGGCAGAGCAGGCAGAGCAGGCAGAGCAGGCCAGCAGCATCCTGGAGGTATTTAACCGCATGGAAGCATTTACTACCTGGTGGGAAGGGACTGGGAGGACTGGATACTCCCCTTGCAATACTTATGCGTCATACATATGAAATTACATCATTCACCTCACATTTCCAGCACCTCGTAACATTGGCGGTTAAACAACCTGAATGGATTATTGGCTGATTTCCTGTTCACTCATTATCCATTCAACGAACTGCATGGTTTTAGCTGCCAGGGTTTTAAAACAGAGATACTTATATTATTGAATAGGCCTAGTGTTTATGGGCACGGCCCCCAGAACAATCTCAATGATGAGTGATGATATGCGATAAGTCATACACATGTCAAGAAGCCAGATCAGAGGTGTCAAAGTGGACTCTAAATAAAAGAGTAGCACGTTTCAGGATTTGACATTATGCCCTGCGTTCTGCCAAGGGCGGAAACTGCATACGTCTCTGTCTCACAATCAATCTCTTTAATTTGATGTTGAAAGACTGTTTTCTTCTCCTCGCCAAGAGTTCTGTTTTAGAGCATCGCTTGATCCGGATATTGATTTTTAAACTGCCTCTCTCTCTCTCTCTCTCTCTCTCTCTCTCTCTCTCTCTCTCTCTCTCTCTCTCTCTCTCTCTCTCTCTCTCTCTCTCTCTCTCTCTCTCTCTCTCTCTCTCTCTCTCTCTCTCTCTCTGTGTAATTGGCAAACTGTTCTGAAGTTAGAGAATGATCTCTTCACTCGTTTAACTCAGCAGAAAAAGAAAGGCTGGCCAACCCGGTCTGTCACTTCCTGTCTGAGTCTGGGCTGCGGATGGCCGGGACGGGCACTCATGTAGAGAGCTGTGCTCTCGCTCAGGGGCACACCAGCTGTCATGTTGGGTGACAACATGGACTGAGAGGGGCACCTGGGGACCAGCGCTGTGGCCGTCAGAGCCAGAGAGTCAGTCAGGGCTGGATCAGGAAGCAACTCCCCTGGGTCTGTAGAACAGCAGTAAAAGCCTCCTCCAGCCTTGGGCTCTTAGGGCCAGACCACTGCAACACTGTGAACCGTGACAGATGAGATGGGACAGTGTGAAGACATGCACCTGTCTATACAGCAAACATGCATTAGGAACCGTCTGTGACAGCCATGGCTGTCTCTCTCTGAGCCTGAGCCTAGGTTAGTCAGCGATGCATCCTGGCACTGAACATATGTCACAGACTGTCACAGGAAATGAAATAACTATGAGGATGGGTTGATCCTTTTATGGATGTTGATGTTTGTGTGTGTGTGTATACGTGTGTGTGCGTGCGCAGATGTGTGCATGCACATTGTAATTGTGCTTTGAGGCGAAGCACATGGCAGCCAATGTAGAAAACAGAGGAACTGTTGAGGATGTGCAGCATGATGTTGGTTTCTCAGCAGCACACGAAACACGAGAGAGAGAGAGACAGAGAGAGAGACAGAGAGAGAGACAGAGAGAGAGACAGAGAGAGAGAGAGAATGAGAGAGAGAGAGAGAGAGAGAGAATGAGAGAGAGAGAGAATGAGAGAGAGAGAGAATGAGAGAGAGAGAGAGAGAGAGAGAGAGAGAGAGAGAGAGAGAGAGAGAGAGAGACGCCAGTTCCTTCTAGAACTCTCCCATGGGAAAGCAGTAGATATACTTGTATCAAACACCATGACCTCATATGATTACGTGACCTTTACGGAAACTATGACTCCCCCTGCTGGGATTAGGAGGGGATGGAGGGGTGGAGGGGGTTGGACTTGGAGGTGAAGAGGCAGGGGATGTCAGTGCAAGATCCTCCAAAATAACATTACACAGGGTTAGATTGGTTGGGATGGAAGAGGATAACACTGTGTTGTGTTGACTGGAGGGTGGATCCATTCTGAGCCTATCTGCTCCACAGGAGAATTGAGTCTCTGTGTGTTTGGACTGCCATCATGGTCACTTGCCATATGATTTAACGTTAAAAGCAGACACCAATTACAGAGCACAATAAATTGTTTTTGGGCAGAGTTGGAATAATAATTCTGTGTGCTATTATGTCTATGAAAGTTTAGCAAATCGCCGGAGGGAAACATTTGTTATTTTAAATCTATGCTAATTATTTTACTTTGGCTTGGTTCGTTTCCAGAGCCTATAAAATTTTGTTCAGGCAATGAAATAGCAGTGTGAGAAAAGGCAGTGTTTTACTGCTACGAGGGATATCAATCTATTCTGAGCATGCTCGCAAAATACAGTGAGGTCACACTTGTATCGTATTCGCTTTCTTTTACATTAATAATATTATTCTAAACTATCTTTGAGCTAACCGTCACTTCTATGCATTTCCCATTGAATAAAAACACGTGTCCAATTTTAGAAGCATAGCATTTCAAAATGGCATCGATTACATCATTGATGAACATTTGGTTTGGTTTTGAATACTTTGGTATGAGTGAATGGTCTTCTACTCAATGCCCAGGAATAATAATGCCAACTCCCATATACCCTCACACCTGCACCCACACCTGGGTCTGTATGTCATACATGACTGATAGGATATGTTATGGCGTTGGAGGCCTGTGTTAATTGTATAGATGTAGGATCTTAATTTGAGCCATTTTGCAACAGTAGGAAAATAATCCTGCAGCAACAGAAAATGTGAATTATTATGTGGATTATAATGAATAGACATTTTTGTATGGGCTGATATAATGTTTTTGTAAGGGAAAATCAAGTCTGACATTTAAAAGTGGAAATTACAAACTTCAAAAGCCTTTTTAAACCTCAAATACACTACAAGTTCTCCTGCAACAGGGTGATCAAGTTAAGATCCTACATCTGTATAGATGAAGTTCCAGAGAAAATGAGATCTAAGTTGAGAGAGTAATATGAACTTGACTTCCTACAGATCACCTGAGATCTGGGCGGCAGGCAGCCTAGCAGTTAAGAGCGTTGGGCCAGTAACCGAAAGGTCGCTGGTTCGAATTACCGAATTGCTTCTGTAAGTCGTACTGGATAAGAGCGTCTGCTAAATAAATAAATGTATAATGAAATATATCCCTCATACTCAGCATCTCAAATATTGGTGAAATAAAGTAGGTTATATGAATAACCACTTCTGTTTATAAAGCATACATTTTAGTCTAGTGTAATTATACAATCTTGGACTGTGTTGTAAAGCTATTTTTCACCTAGCCCTACTGTTAGTAGTGTGTGTCTGTCGGGGCTGGGAGTTCGTCCTCTGTCCGCGCAGATGCGTGTCCTTGGCTGTCAGTGATTTCTCCGTCACTTTGAGGGTGCGCGGGAGCCTGGCTCAAGGTCAGGCAGGAAATGCCTGTGCAGATGTAGCAGTAATTCAGGATGCAAATAGAACATTACAGCGCAGAGGAAAAGAACAACACAAGAAATAGCATACTCTGCAGTTCATTACTGTTCCCTGTGGCGTGTGCGCAGTTCTATATCATCTATAACAAAGGAGACAAGAGGGAAACAAACCAAGTCGTAAAACATAAAGGTATAAACCAAAAGTGATTCTGCTTATTCAGATACCTGTCAGGATACGCTATCTGCATCGTGTCTTACTTTGAGGCAACATTTCTTTTAAATGAAAGTTCAAAATGGAATCAGGGTTAACCTTTTACTGCAGGTGGGCTAAATCAGGATCACACCGTGTTTCTTGGTAGTCTTAAACAAATCTACTTTGAAACAAAAGTATACACCTCACACACATGGTTATGGGCTTAAAAAAAAAAGAAGACACCTGTACCATGTCATATATAGAGTTGAAATGTATTCAATTTTGCGCTTGCATCAAAACATTACACTTGATAAACAGTACCAGTCAAATGTTTGGACACACCTACTCATTCAAGGGTTTTTCTTTATTTTTACTATTTTCTACATTGTAGAATAATAGTGGACATCAAAACTATGAAATAACACATATGGAATCATGTAGTAACCAAAAAAGTGTTAAACAAATCAAAATATATTTTATATTTTAGATTCTTCAAAGTAGCCACCCTTCGACTTGATGACAGCTTTGAACACTCTTGTATTTTTTTTTTAAACGTTTGACATAGAAACACCGGCTTTTCTGCATTAAAAATAATAATAATGTTGATTAATTAGGAAATTAGAAAAAAATATTAATAATAATCCACCCATGAGGCCACTAGAGGGCGATTTGGTCATTTGACTGCAGGAAAGGTCTATTACCTATAGACATTCTTCATAATGTGTTATGGACTCTGAAAGCTTTTCTGACTGATATCATAGCTGTGTCCATTGTAACCGTGTTGACATTATACAGATTGTGCACTGTTTTTTCTCTGCTCAGACTAGATGGCGCCATTCTCTCAGGAAAGCGATGGACAAACAAATGATATTTGGCATCTCTCTCTCTCTCTCTCATGCTGTGCTGCTTGCCATAGCCCTGGGAAGCACAGAGGCGCTGACATGGGAAGCTAGCACTTTGGCAAAGCTCTCTCCCATCTTCCGGCTCCTGGTTCTCCTGTTTTTTTCCACCCAACGCTAAAGGGGAGCTTGCCTGGTTAGAACGCACTGGGGTGTTTTTCACTCCCCATGTCTTTCTGGCCTTGCTCCGGAACAGACGTTAGTTCTCAGGACTTTGTGGAGTTCTAAAAACACAGGCACCTTGCCAGCCCTTTTCCTTTCATTAAACGAGGGCCTTGGCGCATGTCAGCACTCTTTATGACTGTAGTCAACTAGAAACGGACATCCCTGATGCTGAATAATCCACATAATCCAATGCTTCTCAGTGGATGTGACATAGTGCAGGCCAGTTAAATCAGAGCGTGAAGCAAAAGCTGTTGCTCAAAATGAATCAGATGTCCTGTTGTATAGCAGGGATGCACTAAATAGTCACACACTCTGAAACAAAGCCTTCCACACAGCTAACTGAGAACAGTGAGTGGTAGAGACGGAGGAATGAACCACCACAGTGAGTGGTAGAGACGGAGGAATGAACCACCACGGTGAGTGGTAGAGACGGAGGAATGAACCACCACAGTGAGTGGTAGAGACGGAGGAATGAACCACCACAGTGAGTGGTAGAGGCGGAGGAATGAACCACCACAATGAGTGGTAGAGACAGAGGAATGAACCACCACAGTGAGTGATGTTGATGATGATGATGATGATGGTCTGACAAAATGAAACTTGGGACCTTGAACACTCAAACGTCAAACCAAAGGATTTCCTGACTTAAGCATGTTATTACCAAAGTAAATAAACAAATTGTCAGGAAATTGAATAACAAGCAATTCATTGTTCAACTACTGTTAGGCCAGAACCCAAACATGACCATTATTCACTCACCATCATCACCTGAAATGTACTGCACCATAAAACCTCTGTGAGAAGAGAGAAAAACAAGGAATATAAGTGAGATGGGAGTGAGAGGAGAGTCAACTCTCTGTCAAAGAATCTATTCTGGTCCTCTGTAGCTCAGCTGGTAGAGCATGGCGCTTGTAACGCCAGGGTGTGGGTTCGATCCTCGGGACCACCCATACGTGAACATGTATGCACACATGACTGTAAGTCGCTTTGGATAAAAGCGTCTGCTAAATGGCATATTATTATTTATTATTATTATTCCTCGCACAAAAATACAGTTTCCTAAAAAATTCCATTGCATGGCAACCAGTGCTTGATTTGGGCTGTCAGAGACTGTAGTGAGAAACAGTGGGAGGCCGGTGGACTTTCATGTGCTACGGAATTCCTCCCCATCTGTCCTCCAAATTACTCTCTCCTGGGAAGGCAATCATCAGAACTGGGAGATCTCCACTCGCTTTTTGGTGTTTTAAGTCATCTCAGAAGAGTTTTGTGCTCACTATTTCTTTACCTCTCAATGTTAATGAGTCAGTCTTTCAAGTTTTCCACAGTATATTTAGATTTGTTCAAAAATCATTTTGGAAATCCTGACTAGAACTTGAGTAGAACTGGATCCAGTTCCTAGACCGAAATTAACACTCAATTTACTTTAATCTGTTGTTGCCTGAATGGCGACTTTTTTTCTTTAATGTCATGACTTTCACGGGGACATTGAGAACAACTTGAGGATCTGCTATCTGGAGAAAATATGTCCAGATGTCGGATCTTAATTTGAGCCAGTTTGCTACAGCAGGAAAATAATTCTGCAGCAACAGGAAATGTGAATTAGTATGTGGATTATAATTAATGGACATTTTTGTAGGGGTTGATACATTTTTTGTAAGGTAAAATCAAGTCTGACATTTCTAATTGGAAATTACAAACTTCAGAAGCCTTTTAAAACCTCAAATACACTACAAGTGAAAAATGCAGTTCTCCTGCAACAGGGTCATCAAATTTAGATCCTATATATGTATAAATTACCCACTGGGCACAAAGTGGTTGAATAAATGTTGTTTTAATTGTAATTTGTCAACATATTGTGACGTGAAATCTACTTGGAAAATACATTGGATTTGAAAAAAGTAATCAACTGTTGTTTTGAGGGTGAAATTTCAACCACAGGATTATGTCATCATAACCAAATTTCAACATTGACAAACCTTGTATAAAATATGTTGAATTTGTACCTTAAAAACAATGTTAGATCTTCAATGTTATATCCGCTATCAGAAGAAAAAAACTATAGGCTGGGCAGCACCTACTGCTGGAGAATCTATCCATCTAAAGCGACCCTTTGGTCTGCCATCCAGGGTTTTAACCAAGCCCAGCCCTACTTAGCTATGAAATTTGTCACTGACTATTACCAATGTGTTATCGTGAGAATGATTATTGTGAGATCTCCACTTAAAAACTAAATAGATTCACTGTTTCTATCGAAGTCATTCCAAAAGGTAGGTTTAACAGAGCATATTAAATGTGACCCTACTTTATCACTCATATATCATCAAGGATGCTATTTAGGCCTGTATAGCATTTGCAAAGTGATCAACAGCTGTTGTTTCAATTCAACCCAGAATTCAACTAACAATAGACAATACAATAGACCTTGGGTTTCAGGCTCTGGTTGATTTCAAGTTTAATTATATTTTGTGATATTGAATTGTGCTTGGTTGTCAACGCAACCAAATATCAACATTTGATTGGATAGTTCCATCAGTGCCACTGACTTATCAGTTGATTGACAGATGTAGCCTACCGTATTACAATAAATGATCAGCTGTCCTCTAGTGTGGATGCTCGCCAACGTTTTATAGTTATGTGTAGTTTATCATTACAGTTATCGTCCTTGGTGTGGATGGCCCTTTAGTTAAATAATAATAATTTAAATAATAAGACTAAATCAAATCAAACTTTATTTAAAGTGCATTTAAAGTTTGATTTGATTTAGTCATATTCTTTAACTTAGATTTTTGGTTGAGACGAGACATGAATCCAACATATAAATTATTAATTTGTAGACAAACTGGAATTAAAGTCGGACTAAGTAGTACAGATGAAACTATCCAAGCAGAATATAAATCTCCTTCAAATGTTTATATTTGGTTGCATTGACAACCAAACACAATTCAATATCACTTTCAAAATAAAATAAATAGCCTATTAACTTGTCGACAAGTTAACAAAAGGTATATTGGATTCACGTCTTCAACTCAACCCAAAAATAAAGTTAAAGAATGAGATTAAGCCAGTGGCTGAGATTGAAATCTCCCTCAACATCAGCAAGACAAAGGAGCTGATCGTGGACTACAGGAAACGGAGGGCCGAGCATCTACTGGGCTGTAGTGGAGCGGGTCGAGAGCTTCAAGTTCCTCTGTGTCCACATCACTAAGGAATTATCAAGGTCCACACACACCAACACAGTTGTGAAGAAGGCACAACAACCTCAGGAGACTAATGTCTATAATGTTTATACATCCAATCATATATATACAGTGCCTTTGGAAAGTATTCAGACCCCTTGACCTTTTCCACATTTTGCTACGTTACAGCCTTATTCTAAAATGGATTTAAAAAATATTAATCCTCAGCAATCTACACACAATACCCAATAATGACAAAGCGAAATCAGGTTTTTAGAATTTTTGCAAATGTATAAAAAAAATAAAAACATAAATACCTTATTTACATAAGAATTCAGATCCTTTGCTATGAGACTCGAAATTGAGCTCAGGGGCATCCTGTTTCCATTGATCATCCTTGAGATGTTTCTACAACTTGATTGGAGTCCACCTGTGGTAAATTCAATTGATTGGACATGATTTGGAAAGGCACACACCTGTCTATATAAGGTCCCACAGTTGACAGCGCATGTCAGAGCAAAAACCAAGCCATGAGGTCGAAGGAATTGTCCGTAGAGCTCCGAGACAGGATTGTGTTGAGGCACAGATCTGGCGAAGGGTACCAAAAAAATTCTGCAGCATTGAAGGTCCCCAAGAACACGGTGGCCTCCATCATTCTTAAATGGAAGAAGTTTGGAACCACCAAGACTCTTCCTAGAGCTGAGCAATCGGGGGAGAAGAGCCTTGGTCAGGGAGGTGACCAAGAACCCAATGGTCACTCTGACAGAGCTCTTGAGTTCCTCTGTGGAGATGGGAGAACCTTCCAGAAGGACAACCATCTCCGCAGCACTCCACCAATCAGGCCTTTATGGTAGAGTTGCCAGACGGAAGCCACTCCTCAGTAAAAGGCACATGACAGCCCGCTTGGAGTTTGCCAAAAGGCACCTAAAGGACTCTCAGACCATGAGAAACAATATTCCCTGGTCTGATGAAACCAAGATTGAACTCTTTGGCCTGAATGCCAAGCGTCACATCTGGAGGAAACCTTGCACCATCCCTACTGTGAAGCATGGTGGTGGCAGCATCATGCTGTGGCTACGTTTTTCAGCGGCATAGACTGAGGGACCTGAAAATAGCTGTGCAGCGACGATATTTCAGTTTTCTATTTTTAATAAAGTAGCAAACGTTTCTAGAAACCTGTTTTTGCTTTGTCATTATGGGGTATTGTGTGTAGATTGATGAGGAAATTTGTTATTTATTTAATCCATTTTAGAATAAGGCTGTAACATAACAAAATGTGGAAAAAGTCAAGGGGTCTCAATACTTTCCGAAGGCACTGTATATACTGTATTCTAGTCAAGGCCTATCCTATGTAACTATTGCTGTACATATACTATTCTTCAGATATACCACATATTTTATCCATACACTGTCCATATATTGTGTATACATCCCATAATTCCTATTCTCTCTGCATTGTTGGGAAGGGCCCGTAAGTAAGCATTTCACTGTCAGTCTACAGCAGTTGATTGATTTGAACTATCCAAGCAGTAGATACATCTCCTTACTCATGTATTACTTTTGTGGTACAGTAAATAGCCTAAAGTTAAGTCTATCTTACAAACTAATGTAACATTCAACCTTAAAATGAGTAGCACATTCATGGCCACATTCTGAGGTTACTGATATATTTCTTCTTATGTAATCATATAAAGCAGGGGTGTCAAACTCATTTTAGCTCAGGGGCCACATGGAGGAAAATCTATTCCCAAGTGGGCCGGACCGGTAAAATCATGGTATATATAACTTAAAAACAACAACTTCAGATTGTTTTCTTTGTTTTAATACTATCAACATAAAACATAAAGCTGGAGCCTGAGGACAGTGTGTCCAAAATAGTACAAGCACAACATCACTATTAATCATAAAACACCTCAAGTTTATTTGAAAATTCTAAAGAAAAAGAACACACAAACACACAATGCCTCAGTGATTCACAGAACTGTTTCACAGATCACAGAACTATATCAGGGTGTCATTTATCAGGCAGAAATGTAGATACAAATAATGAAATCCTGTTCCCCAAACAAGTGCAAGAACCACAGAGTCAAGAATAGGTTAAATATACAAATAAAATAAAATCAATTAAAAACAATCGCACATCAACATAAAAACATATAAACATAAAGCTGGAGCCTGAGGACAGTGTGTCCAAAAGCACAACATCACTATTAATCATAAAACACCTCAAGTTATTTGAAATTCTGAGGACAAACAACACACAAACACACAATGCCTCAGTGATTCACAGAAGTATATCACAGATCACAGAACTATATCAGGGTGTCTCATGCAGCACTTTAAGTGGGGTTGCATAGTTTATTTGACTCCTGATACCTGGCAACTTTTAGCTTTCACCAGCGCATCAATATCAGGCGTCACATCCTGAGTGGCAGCCAACTTCAGGATGTGATTCAAGTGCTTGTGCGTGAGCCTTGAGCGCAGCTTTGTTTTATTTATGCTCATTACAGAGAACTTGCTCACAAAGATATGTGGTTCCAAACATGCACAACAGTTTTGCAGCGAGGGCTGTCAAGTTGGGGTAACCTGGCAAGAGATTCTGATAAAATGTGTCCAAGCCAGCTGCGGCAAATTTGCCCTTCAAATCCGAGGGATTCACGGTGAATGGCGAACAAAATGTTGAAGTCTTTCTCCAGTTCACCAAAAATCTGAAAGCATTGCTCAAACTCCCTTAACAGTCCCGTTATTTTATCTTTGAACCGCTTCATGTCTGCCACATGTTGGGTCGCGCACACATTTTTCAGACAGGGGAAGTGAGCTGCATCACCACCGGCGAGTTGCGTCTCCCACAATGACAGCTTCAACTTGAAAGAACGTATGCTGTCATAATACTGCGTGGCAACTTTGTTGCGCCCTTGCAGCTGTTTGTTCAAGTTATTCAGGTGCTCTGTAACATCCACCATAAATGCAAGGTCCTGCATCCATTCTGCGGAATTAAATTCTAACACTGGTTTGCCCTTTTCTTCCATGAACTGTTCCATTTCTTCTCGTAAATCAAAGAAACGCCTCAGCACAGCACCTCGGCTTAACCATCTTACCTCAGTGTGGTATGGCAGGCCATAGATGTGGTCTTTCCCTCTGAGAAGGCTGTCAAACTGACGGTGATTCAGGCTTCTGGATCGGATGAAATTAACAGTTTGGATGACCACCTTCATGACGTTATCCATCTTTAATGACTTGCAACACAAAGCCTCCTGGTGCAAAATACAGTGAAAAGTCCAAAAATCACATCCTCCATTTGCAGATTGCACTTTCTCTCTGAACTTTGTCACAACGCCTGCTTTTTTCCCGATAATTGAGGGCGCACCATCTGTAGCCAGGCTGACAGCACGGGACCAGTCCACTCCGACCCTGTCCAGCGCGCCGACGAGTGCAGTGAAAATATCAGCTGCTGTCGTTGTATCTGTCATCGGCACCAACTCCACGAACTCCTCGGTGACGGTCAATGTGTCATCAACTCCGCGGATGAAAATGGCCAGTTGTGCAACATCTGTAATGTCCGTGCTTTCATCAATCGCAACCGAAAACGCAATAAATGACTTTACTTTTTGCTTCAACTGGCTGTCCAAATCCACTGAAAGATCGGAAATCCTGTCTGCAACTGTGTTTCTTGTCAGGCTGATATTTGCAAAAGCCTGGTGCTTTTCAGGGCACACAATCTCTGCTGCCTTCATCATGCATGTTTTTACAAATTCACCCTCACTAAATGGTTTTGAAGCCACTGCGATTTCATTAGCAATGAGGTAGCTAGCTTTCACTGCAGCGTCACTGATGTCTCGGCTGTGAGTAAACACAGACTGCTGTTTCTTCAGACCCACCAACAGTTCATTCACCTTCTCTCTTCTCCGCTGTCCTTGAAAGTTGTCATATTTGTCGGCATGAAGACTCACATAGTGGCGACGAAGGTTATATTCTTTCAGCACTGCAACATGCTGTGAACACACCAAACATACAGATTTCCCATTCAATTCCGTGAATAAATAGAAGGATGACAATTTTTCTTGGAACACTCTGCACTCTGCGTCCACTTTTCTCTTTTTTGACAGAGACATATTGGGGCAATGAGGGTGCCAAAGCACATAATGTTAAAAGTAGAAGCCGTAATAAATATCGCGGGCAAAACAAAGTAGCTCATCCGGACTGGCTGCACTTGCTTGACCTATTTGCTCTGCCCCGGTATAAACAGTTTGCTTGCTTAACACAATTGCTATTGCGCCATCCAGTGGACACAATTGGAACAGCAGTTTCTTTTATTGAAAAATTGCAGCTCATTTTTATACTTTACAAAATCATCTCGCGGGCCGGATTAAACCCGTTTGCGGGCCTGATCCGGCCCGTGGGCCGGACGTTTGACACCCCTGATATAAAGCATGCATGTTCAAGATAACATACTGTAGGTCATCGCAGGTCTGTGGAGATCTTCACAATGGCTGTAATAATCTGCACAGAATCTCAAACAGCATTGATCACTCGCACCATGTACTTTTAATGTAATCTCAACTGCAATCCAGGACATTTGGTTGTGCTATTAGATGAAGCACAGTGATAACACATGAATCTGTTGTATACATAAACAAAATATCTGACATTTTATTCCCATTTGATCTTTGCTGTGCTTTTAAATAGTTGGAGGCGCAGTGACATACATTTAGATGACAACTAAACCAAAAATCAGACCTTGTTTTTCCATTGGAACGTGGTTGTGCTTTTAGATGGTTGAAAGCATAGTGATAACACATTGGGAATTCAACTAACTTTTCGCTGTCTTTTTGAGTGGGTGAATATAGGTTGTAATCTCAATGATCAACATCTCAACCTAATATTACCCAATTATCCACGTTGAAATCACGTGATGTGCCCAGTGGGTCATTTTGATTTGTGGTGATTTCAGGCAGCTGCCAAAATGACTTCCGTTCATTAATTTCTATTTTTGCTCCCGCTGTATTCCCATGGTAACTACCCATACTTGGCAGGCAGCAATGTTTAAATGTCTGTACAATAAATTGTCTTTTATATTCTAGGATGGGAACAAGCGTTGGTTCTGCAGACTATCAGGAAGGAGAGAAATGACGAAAAGGGAAACTTGGATATACAGAACATGAACAATGAACCACAAAGAAAAGGACTCATTTGGTAAAGGTTATGGTAAGATCACTTCAGCATGTCCCACACATAAATGCACCAATATATTATCAGATTATCAGAGAACCAGACTCACTGTTAGTAGCATGAGAGAGTTAGAGAGAGAGAGAGAGAGAGAGAGAGAGAGAGAGAGAGAGAGAGAGAGAGAGAGAGAGAGAGAGAGAGAGAGAGAGAGAGAGAGCGAGAGAGAGAGAGAGAGAGAGAGAGAGAGAGAGAGAGAGAGAGAGAGAGAGAGAGAGAGAGAGAGAGAGAGAGAGAGAGAGAGAGAGAGAGAGAGAGAGAGAGAGAGAGAGAGAGAGAGAGAGAGGAGAGAGAGAGAGAGAGAGAGAGAGAGAGAGAGAGAGAGAGAGAGAGAGAGAGAGAGAGAGAGAGAGAGAGAGAGCTTTTGACTCAATTTGGCATGAGGGTCTGCTATACAAATTGATGGAAAGTGGTGTTGGGGGAAAAACATAGAACATTATAAATCCATGTACACAAACAACAAGTGTGCGGTCAAAATTGACAAAAACACTGTGACGAGTACTTATATACAAAGACGCAAGAATTAACAAGGTCAAGATTTACTTAATAATGGAAAGAGAATAACAAAGAGAGAGTAAATGACAAGACGCTAACAATCACACACAACAAATACAGAACAGTCCAGGGCTATATACTGTAGTGGTGGTGATGAGATGATGAAGTGCAGGTGCGCTGAAGGTGATTAAGGTGCGTTGGGTTTCCATTCCGGTGTTGCCGAGGTGGTGCACTCAGACCAGTGGCTCAGTAGATAGCCCTATTTGGTAAAAGACCAAGTCCATATTATGGCAAGACCAGTTCAAATAAGCAAAGAGAAATGACAGTCCATCATTACTTTAAGACATGATGGTCAGTCAATACGGAACATTTCAAGAACTTTGAAAGTTTCTTCAAGTGCAGTCGCAAAAACCATGAAGCGCTATGATGAAACTGGCTCTCATGAGGACCGCCACAGGAATGGAAGACCCAGAGTTACCTCTGCTGCAGAGGATAAGCTCATTAGAGTTACCAGCCTCAGAATTTAAGCCAAAATAAATGCTTCACAGAGTTCAAGTCACAGACACATCTCAACATCAACTGTTCAGAGGGTACTGTGTGAATCAGGCCTTCATGGTCAAATTGCTGCAAAGAAACTACTACTAAAGGACACCAATAATAAGAAGAGACCTGCTTGGGCCAAGAAACACGAGCAATGGACATTAGAATGGTGGAAATGTGTCCTTTGGTCTGGAGTCCAAATTTGAGATTTTTGGTTCCAACCGCTTTGTGAGACGCGGTGTGGGTGAACGGATGATCACTGCATGTGTAGTTCCCACCGTAAAGCATGGAGGAGGAGGTGTTATAGTGTGGGGGTGCTTTGCTGGTGACACTGTCTGTGACACGCAATCGCGTCTGGTATGGGCTTAGTGGGACTATCATTTGTTTTTCAACAGGACAATGACACAACACACCTCCAGGCTGTGTAAGGGATATTTGAACAAGAAGGAGATTGATGGAGTACTGCATCAGATGACCTGGCCTCCACAATCTCCCGACCTCAACCCAATTGAGATGGTTTGGGAAGAGTCGGACGGCAGAGTGAAGGAAAAGCAGCCAACAAGTGCTCAGAATATGTGGGAACTCCTTCAAGAATGTTGGAAAAGCATTCCAGGTGAAGCTGGTTGAGAGAATGCCAAGAGTGTGCAAAGCTGTCATCAAGGCAAAAGGGGGCTATTTGAAGAATCTCAAAAAATATATATATTTTGATTTGTTTAACACTTGTTTGGTTACTACATGATTCCATATGTGTTATTTCGTAGTTTTGATGTCTTCAGTATTATTCTACAATGTAAAAAATAGTAAAAAATAAAGACAAACCCTTGAATGAGTAGGTGTGTCCAAACTTTTGACTGGTAGTGTATATCATCGATTTGGCGAGGGCACTAGAACAGTCTCCTGCACCCGGCTTCACCCTACTAGAATCTGATGTCAAATGTCTACTGTTTGCTGATGTTCTGGTGCTTCTGTCCCCAACCAATGAGGGCCTACAGCAGCACATAGATCTTCTGCACAGATTCTGTCAGACCTGGTCCCTGACAGTAAATCTCAGTAAGACAAAAATAATGGTGTTCCAAAAAAGGTCCAGTTGCCAGGACTACAAATACAAATTCCACCTAGACACCGTTGCCCTAGAGCACACAAAAAACTATACATACCTCGGCCTAAACATCAGCGAGACAGGTAACTTCCACAAATCTGTGAACGATCTGAGAGACAAGTCAAGAAGGGCCGTCGATGCCATCAAAAGGAGCATAACATTCGACATACCAATTAGGATCTGGCAAAAAATAATTGAATCAGTTATAGAACCCATTGCCCTTTATGGTTGTGAGGTCTGGGGTCCGCTCACCAACCAACAATTCACAAAATGGAACAAACACCAAATTGACACTCTGCGTTCAGAATTCTGCAAAAATATCCTCTGTGTACAACAAAAAACACAAAATAATGGATGCAGAGCAGAATTAGGCCGATACCTGCTAATTATCAAAATCCAGAAAAGAGCCGTTACATTCTACAACCACCTAAAAGGAGGCGATTCCCAAACCTTCCATAACAAAGCCATCACCTACAGAGAGATTAACCTGGAGAAAAGTCCCCTAAGCAAGCTGGTCCTGGGGCTCTGTTCAGAAACACAAACAGACCCCACAGAGCCCCAGGACAGCAACACAATTAGACCCAACCAAATTATGAGAAAACTAAAAGATAATTACTTGACACATTGGAAAGAATTAACAAAAAAACAGAGCGAACTAGAATGCTATTTGGCCCTAAACAGAGAGCACACAGTGGCAGAATACCTGACCACTGTGACTGACCCAAACTTAAGGAAAGCTTTGATAATGTACAGACTCAGTGAGCATAGCCTTGTTACTGAGAAAGGCCGCCGTAGGCAGACCTGGCTCTCAAGAGAAGACAGGCTATGTGCACACTGCCAACAAAATGAGGTGGAAACTGAGCTGCACTTCCTAACTTCCTGCCAAATGTATGACCATATTAGAGACACATATTTCCCTCAGATTACACAGACCCACAAAGAATTCAAAAACAAATCCAATTTTGATCAACTCCCTTATCTACTGGGTAAATACCTCAGTGTGCAATCACAGCAGCAATATTTGTGACCTGTTGCCACAAGAAAAGGGCAACCAGTGAAGAACAAACACCATTGTAAATACAACCCATATTTATGTTTATTTATTTTCCCTTTTGCACTTTAACTATTTGCACATTGTTACAACACTGTATATATACATTTTTTTTATTGTTTATTATCTATTTCACTTGCTTTGGCAATGTAAACATATGTTTCCCATGCCAATAAAGCCCTTAAATTGAATTGAATTGAGAGAGAGAGAGAGAGCGAGAGAGAAAGATAGAGATAGAGTGGGCGAGAGAGAGAGAGCGAGAGAGAGAGAGAGAGAGAGAGAGAGAGAGAGAGAGAGAGAGAGAGAGAGAGAGAGAATATGATAATGGCGGTGGTGAAGGGGGGACTGCTACAGTTTCCCAGTGCACATGAAGAGGAGTGGAGAGAAGACGTGGGCCAATTTCCCCAAGGAAAGCTCTTCAAATTACTTATTCATGAGCCTCTGAACTGAGGGACCACCTACAGAGTGCGCTGAGAGTGCCACATGCCACTCCAGACTACCAAAAGGAGCTTATACTAATGAATCCCTCCTCGTTCATGATAATTGCTCTTATCGAACACAGAATCCTCTGCGGCGAATTTGCTCTCATTTTCTCCGTGCAGCTTGTCATTTGTCTCAAGAAAGCCGATCCATTGCACTTTGCCCCCACAGTGCTGTTATCAACAGTCATTCTCACAGTCATGCAGCACTGAGGGGAAATATTGTACAGGCCTTTGAGTGGGTAAACAGAATGGCAGAGATTATTCCCTGCCAATAAAGCGTTCTTGGATTTAATTGAATTAATTTAATACACATAATTGTGAGAGAAAATTTACTTTATTATTTCTAAACACTAAACTGTTAATAGCTTTTAAAATAACTATAAAATGAGTAACAATTTGTATTATGTTTTCATTCAGGTATTGCGCTTATGTTCCAAATCACATAAATGTATTAAAACATAATGGAGAACCACATTTATGGGTATATTAAAGAATAATTATCATTGACAAAATACAAAATTATGTGAGATCATATTAGGGTAAATAAATAACCATACCTTGCCCGGGGCAAAGAAAAAACGGATAAGCTCTCTGCATTAGTGAAACATGGAGATCTGATCAGCAGCTTCATAACGTTAACCAAACCCAATGATAACCATCAAGACCAAACAGACCAAACTGACCTCAGACCAGCTCTTAAAGGACAGGAGAAGTAGTTTACACATTCCTATGGGGAGTCGAGGCTAGATTTACAAATAAATTACATCCTTAGAAATGTTCAGTCTGAATGTCTCAATGAACTGAAGTGATTGTTCAGCAGAGGGCTCAAACAACCCTCCTCCACCAATCAAGAGGCAAGGTGAGGGCTGGGGAGGCTCCAAGACGTTCATGTTGAGGAGGCTATAGGGATCTATAGAGGCCAGACTCTCCCTGGGCTCTCTTTACCTTCAAAGTGAAACAGATGCTTCTGGAATAACACACAACTCACTGGCCCTGAGCGAAGGGCCCATAAAACTCCTCCTCAGCCAGGGTATAATGCAAACTGTCAATCAATCACTGGCTGTCAATCACACCTGCAGCAGTGTTGCTTTAACTTACTTTATTTACCTTGTTATCCAGGATGAGGGCTTCTCTTTGACTAGATAACAGCGCCGGAGAACAGCGCCGGAGAAGATGGCTGCCGTTTTACAGCCCTCTAACCAATTGTACTATTATGTGTGTTTTTCCGCGTTATTTGTAATTTATTTTGTACATAATGTTTCTGCCATCGTCTCTTATAACCAAAAAGAGCTTCTGGATATCAGGACAGCGATTACTCACCTCGTATTGGACGAAGATTTTTTCTTCAACGAGGCGGCCGCGAAGGATATCCTACAGACACCCGACAAGGCCTTTACTCCACACACAGAGACGCATACAAAGCTCTCCCTCGCCCTCCATTTGGCAAATCTGACCATAACTCTATCCTCCTGATTCCTGCTTATAAGCAAAAACTAAAGCAGGAAGCACCAGTGACTCGGTTAATAAAAAAGTGGTCAGATGACGCAGATGCTAAGCTACAGGACTGTTTTGCTAGCACAGACTGGAACATGTTCCGGGATTCTTCAGACAGCATTGAGGAGTACACCACATCAGTCACTGGCTTCATCAATAAGTGCATCGATGATGTCGTCCCCACAGTGACCGTACGTACATACCCCAACCAGAAGCCATGGATTACAGGAAACATCCGCACTGAGCTAAAGGGTAGAGCTGCCGCTTTCAAGGAGCGGGACTCTAACCTGGACACAATCCCGCTATGCCCTCCGACGAACCATCAAACAGGCAAAGAGTCAATACAGGACTAAGATTGAATCGTACTACACTGGCTCTGACGCTCGTCGGATGTGGCAGGGCTTGAAAACTATTACAGACTACAAAGGGAAGCACAGCCGCGAGCTGCCCAGTGACACAAGACTTCCAGACGAGCTAAACCACTTCTATGCTCGCTTCGAGGCAAGCAACACTGAAGCATGCATGAGAGCACCAGCTGTTCCGGATGACTATGTGATCACGCTCTCCGTAGCCGATGTGAGTAAGACTTTTAAGCAGGTCAACATTCACAAGGCCGCAGGGCCAGACGGATTACCAGGACGTGTACTCCGAGCATGTGCTGACCAACTGGTAAGTGTCTTCACTGACATTTTCAACATGTCCCTGACTGAGTCTGTAATACCAACATGTTTCAAGCAGACCACCATAGTCCCCGTGCCCAAGGACTCTAAGATAACCTGCCTAAATGACTACCGACCCGTAGCACTGACGTCTGTAGCCATGAAGTGCTTTGAAAGGCTGGTCATGGCTCACATCAACAGCATTATTCCAGAAACCCTAGACCCACTCCAATTTGCATACCGCCCCAACAGATCCACAGATGATGCAATCTCTATTGCACTCCACACTGCCCTTTCCCACCTGGACAAGAGGAACACCTACGTAAAAAATGCCATTCATTGACTACAGCTCAGCATTCAACACCATAGTGCCCTCAAAGCTCATCACTAAGCTAAGGATCCTGGGACTAAACACCTCCCTCTGCAACTGGATCCTGGACTTCCTGACAGGCCGCCCCCAAGTGGTAAGGGTAGGTAACAACACATCTGCCACACTGATCCTCAACACGGGGGCCCCCTCAGGGGTGCATGCTCAGTCCCCTCCTGTACTCCCTGTTCACCCATGACTGCATGGCCAGGCACGACTCCAACACCATCATTAAGTTTGCCGACGACACATCAGTGGTAGGCCTGATCACCGACAACGATGAGACAGCCTATAGGGAGGACAACAACCTCTCCCTCAACGTGACCAAGACAAAGGAGATGATTGTGGACTACAGGAAAAAAAAGAGGACTGAGCACGCCCCCATTCTCATCGATGGGGCTGTAGTGGAAGAGGTTGAGAGCTTCAAGTTCCTTGGTGTCCACATCACCAACAAACTATCATGGTCCAAACACACCAAGACAGTCGTGAAGAGGGCACGACAAAGCCTATTCCCCCTCAGGAGACTGAAAAGATTTGGCATGGGTCCTCAGATCCTCAAAAAATTCTACAGCTGCACCATCAAGGGCATCCTGACTGGTTGCATCACCGCCTGGTATGGCAACTGCTTGGCCTCCGACCGCAAGGCACTACAGAGGGTAGTGCGTACGGCCCAGTACATCACTGGGGCCAAGCTTCCTGCCATCCAGGACCTCTATACCAGGCGGTGTCAGAGGAAAGCCCTCAAAATTGTCAAAGACTCCAGCCACCCTAGTCATAGACTGTTCTCTCTGCTACAGCACGGCAAGCGGTACCGGAGTGCCAAGTCTAGGTCCAAAAGACTTCTCAACAGCTTCTACCCCCAAGCCATAAGACTCCTGAACAGCTAATCATGGCTACCCGGACTATTTGCACTGCCCCCCCCACCCCATCCTTTTACGCTGCTGCTACTCTGTTAATTATTTATGCATAGTCACTTTAACTCTGCCCACATGTACATATTACTTCAACTACCTCAACTAGCCGGTGCCCCCGCACATTGACTCTGCACCGGTACCCCCCTGTATATATAGCCTCCCTACTGTTATTTTATTTTACTTCTGCTCTTTTTTTCTCAACACTTTTTTTGTTTTTGTTTTATTTTTACTTTTTTGTTAAAAATAAATAAATGCGCCTGTTGTATTCGACGCATGTGGCCAATACAATTTGATTTGATTTGATTTGATTTGATTTGTATTTGTATATTATGTTTTATGAAATTAAGGCTGTAACTACGTTATAAATATAAACAATGTTATAATTATTTTATATAATTTGACGGTGGCGTATAACATTGTGTTGATTGTTGCTGAGTGTGAGTGAGGGTTTGAGTGTGAGTGAGGGGTTTGCGTGTGAGTGAGGGTTTGCGTGTGAGTGAGGGTTTGAGTGTGAGTGCATTTTTGCATGTGAGTGAGTGTTTACGTGTGAGAAACAATGCAACACGAAGGGCACTTCAGTGAAGTCGGCCCAGAATCAAACGAGCCGAGACAGAAATAAAGAGAACACAGCTTTAGCGCTGTTTCCTTCCTGTGTTTGATTGGCGCTGTTTCCTTCCTGTGTTTGATTGGCGCTGTTTCCTTCCTGTGTTTGATTGGCGCCGTTTCCTTCCTGTGTGTGATTGGCGCCGCTTCCTTCCTGTGCTTGATTGGCGCTGTTTCCTTCCTGTGTTTGATTGGCGCCGCTTCCTTCCTGTGTTTGATTGGCGCCGCTTCCTTCCTGTGTTTGATTGGCGCTGTTTCCTTCCTGTGTTTGATTGGCGCTGTTTCCTTCCTGTGTTTGATTGGCGCCGTTTCCTTCCTGTGTTTGATTGGCGCAGTTTCCTTCCTGTGTTTGATTGGCGCTGTTTCCTTCCTGTGTTTGATTGGTGCGGTTTCCTTCCTGTGTTTGATTGGCGCTGTTTCCTTCCTGTGTTTGATTGGCGCGGTTTCCTTCCTGTGTTTGTTTGCCGCTGTTTCCTTCCTGTGTTTGATTGCCGCTGTTTCCTTCCTGTGTTTGACTGGCACTGTTTCCTCCCTGTGTTTGATTGACAGGGAGACAGACAGGTAAACTACAGGGCATTGAGAGGGTGCTGAGGGGGGCGAGTGTGTTAGTCCCGGCCTCATCCCTATTCAACACTGGCATCTGTAAGAAGTTGCATTTGTTCCTCACAGATCTGGTTTCTGGCCCTCATATGCCTTCTGGGCCCACGTGGGAACGTAATTAGCATTACAATCGCTTTAATTTTTAACAATACATTTTGAACAAGCCACAAAGACTACTTGCAACTGCCGGCGAAAATTATTCAGAGAATTGAAAGAAAGCCGGGTTTATAAGGCGCTGACATCAATCAAGTGGGAACGTAGAGAGAGAGAGAGAGAGAGAGAGAGAGAGAGAGAGAGAGAGAGAGAGAGAGAGAGAGAGAGAGAGAGAGAGAGAGAGAGAGAGAGAGAGAGAGAGAGAGAGAGAGAGAGAGAGAGAGAGAGAGAGAGGAGTGTATCCATGTTTTCAATAAAAATAACATTAAAGCAAATCCACCATTAATCTTGCATATTGATCAGGGGTCTGTGTTAAGGGATTAATCATGAGCACAGCTCCATACATACATCAAACATTCATAAATAAATAAACAGGCTAAACAATGTGCAGTGTTCAGACTGGAGTCAATACCTCATTAGGGGGCTGAATCCACATCCACACACATCAGTCCTCCTTTCAGCCCAACACTACATTTACATTTTAGCAGACGCTCTTATCCAGAGCGACTTACAGGTGCAATTAGGGTTAAGTGCCTTGCTCAAGGGCACATCGACAGATTTTTGGACAAAGGGCTAAGTATGGAAGATTACCATCCTTATCATTCTAGAGATTGTATGTACATATGGGATCAGAGAGGACTCTGGTTGTTTGATAGGGGTTTCTCTCTGTATATTAGATTTACTTCATACTTCACAGAATTATAAAGAACTTACGTTAACATAGCTAATGTTTCTGCAGCTCAAAACAGGGCACAGTGGAGCAGAGAGTGGCTATGTACAGGTAACTGACAAAAAAATGGAAACACTTGAGTGAAACAGGGATACAAAATATATTGAAAGCAGGTGCTTCCACACAGGTGTGGTTCCTGAGTTAATTAAGCAGTTAACATCCCATCATGCTTAGGGTCATGTATAGAAATGCTGCGCAGGCCATTATTTTGGCTACCATGACTATGCCCCCATCCACAGGGCACCAGTGGCCACTGAATGGATTGATGAGCATGAAAACGATGTAAACCATATGCCATGGCCGTCTCAGTCACCAGATCTCAACCCAATTGAACACTAACAGGGAGATTCTGGAGCGGCACCTGAGACAGTGTTTTCCACCACCATCAACAAAACACCAAATTATAGAATGTATCGTGGAAGAATGGTGTCGCATCCCTCCAATAGAGTTCCAGACGCTTGTCGAATCGATGCCAAGGTGCACTGAAGCTGTTCTTGCTCGTGGTTGTCCCAACGCCCTATTAAGACACTTTATGAATGCCTGTCAATTACAATAATGGATATTGTTGTGGCACCTACAATATAATATTCAACCAATTCATATTCATACACGACTGCTAACCTTAGTATCTGTTTGTGTGAACATAGGGAAAAATATGAAGAGCTGATGAATGTGAAACATTAATTGCTTCCAAAAAGCAAAGTACATGTACTGCTTCCAATTGACAGAGACTTGACTGTACATGAAATGTGCACAGAGTCGTAACCAGGGTTTAAGACATTATCACTTTGGCTGCTGTTGGTTCATTCACCTCAGTCTATCTACAAACACATAGGCTATGAGCTATACAATTGTACTGTTATACCACTGAAAAAATATGGGGAAATATGAGAACTGTACAGCAGGCTATAAACTATGGGTATCATACTCAGTTTTGCCCCCATTTGGTCTTCAACGAGGTCCGTAAGGCCACACTGAAGATTAGTTATTTCCTCGCTGTCAAAATTAGCAGTTTTTAAAATGTTCGATTCCCTGACTGTGTAGCTTTTATTTAGGTGATTATAAGCGAGCTGGACACAGTCAAGAATCTGTATGAATGTAGGTCCGTTATAGTTTCTACACAGTTTAGATGTGGTTTTAGTCATTTTAAAGTAGTTTCCCCTCCCCCAAAATAAAATTTCTAAATATATACAGTACCAGTCAAAGGTTTGGACACACCTACTCATTCACCTCTATGCAGACGACACCATTTTGTATACATCTGGCCCTTCATTGGACACTGTGTTAACAAACCTCCAAACGAGCTTCAATGCCATACAACAATCCTTCAGTAGCCTTCAACTGCTCTTAAACACTAGTAAAACTAAATGCATGCTTTTCAATCGAACGCTGCTGGCACCCGCCCACCCGACTAGAATCACCACTCTCGACGGGTCTGACCTAGAGTATGTGGACAACTACAAATACCTAGGTGTCTGGTTAGACTGTAAACTCAACTTCCAGACTCACATAAAGAATATCCAATCCAAAGTTAAATCTAGAATCGGCTTCCTATTTCGCAACAAAGCCTCCTTCACTCATGCTGCCAAACATGCCCTCGTAAAACTGACTATCCTACCGATCCTTGACTTCGGCGATGTCATTTACAAAATAGCCTCCAACACTCTACTCAGCAAATTGGATGTAGTCTATCACAGTGCCATCCGTTTTGTCTCCAAAGCCCCATACACTACCCACCACTGTGACCTGTACGCTCTTGTTGGCTGGTCCTCACTACATGTTCGTCGTCAAACCCACTGGCTCCAGGCCATCTATAAATCACTGCTAGGCAAATCCCCGCCTTATCTTAGCTCATTGGTCACCATAGCAGCACCCACCCGTAGTCTGCGCTCCAGCAGGTATATCTCACTGGTCATTTCCAAAGCCAACACCTCCTTTGGCCGCCATTCCTTCCAGTTCTCTGCTGCCAATGACTGGAACGAATTGCAAAAATCTCTGAAGCTGGAGACTCTTATCTCCCTCAATAACTTTAAGCATCAGTTGTCAGAGCACCTTACCGATCACTGCACCTGTACACAGCCCATCTGAAATTAGCCCACCCAACTACCTCATCCCTATATTGTTATTTATTTTGCTCTTTTGCACCCCAGTATCTCTATTTGCACATAATCTCTTGCACATCTAGCATTCCAGTGTTAATACTATTGTAATTATTCTGCACTATAGCCTATTTATTGCCTTACCTCCATAACTTGCTACATTTGCACACACTGTATATATATTTTCTGTTGTATTTCTGACTTTATGTTTTTTACCCCATATGTAACTCTGTGTTGTTTTTATTGCACTACTTTGCTTTATCTTGGCCAGGTCGCAGTTGTAAATGAGAACCTGTTCTCAACTGGCTTACCTGGTTAAATAAAGGTGAAATAAAATAAAATAAATAAACAAGGGGTTTTCTTTATTTTTACAATTTTTTACATTGTAGAATAATAGTGAAGACATCAAAACTATGAAGTAACATATATGAATCATTTAGTAACCAAAAAAGTGTTAAACAAATCAAAATATATTTTATATTCGAGATTCTTCAAATAGCCACCCTTTGCCTTGATGACAGCTTTGCACACTCTTGGCATGGTCGAGAAATTAACATTCAATTCTCTGGCAAATCCTCTGGTGGACATTCATGCAGTCAGCATGCCAATTGCACGCTCCCTCAAAACTTGAGACATCTGTGGCATTGTGTTGTGTGATAGAACTGCACATTTTAAAGTGGCCTTTGATTGTCCCCAAGCTGCACATGTGTAATGATCATGCTGTTTAATCAGCTTCTTGATATGCCACACCTGTCAGGTGGATGGATTATCTTGGCAAAAAATGCTCACTAACAGGGATGTAAACAAATTTGTGCACAAACATTTGCGAGAAATAAGCTTTTTGTGCATATGGAAGATTTCTGGGATATTTTATTCATCTCATGAAACATGGGGTCAACACTTTACATGTTGCGTTTATATATATTTTCAGTGTATATATATAAGAAGAAAACCTTCTGGACCCCCCTGCTATAGACAGACAGGCAGAGCTTCTTCGTATGCTGGGATTATAGAGATCTTTGTTCCCATTTGATAGTTTGTCTGTGATAGCATGGCGCTCCACCACAGAGCATAGCACAGTAGCAGAACAGCTTGGGCACGAGAGCCACCAAGACCCCATGACACATCTCAGCGGAAAACACTAATTCAACACTCTTAACAATAGGGGCAGAAAATTAATTTGTATCCATCTCTCCCTTGCTGCCCTCCTGAGGCCTTCTCCTGCTGGCCTGACCCCTGTGTAGTGGCACTCGTAGCGGGCACGCCTGGCACACTGAGGTGCCTACTAAGTAGGTCCTGTGAATGGCAGTGTCCCTGTGGGGCCCGCCTGCCTGTCAGTGGCACGCTCCACATCTCCTGCTCTTCTCTTCAAAAGGCCCGGCGGGCTCAGCGGAGGGGCAGAACGTTAAGTAATTAATTAATCAGGACAAATTCTCTATTTGGCAGTCCATTAGGGCAGGGTCCTCAGTTACAGGTGAGAGAATGAACCCTGCAGAGCTGCTGGGAAATTAATGTGGGATTCAGTGCCACGGTGATGCTGAAAGTAGACATCTATCCATCACAGCTTGTTGTAACATGTACATTATAAACTCCTGTGTGTATACGTGTGTGTGTGTGCACGCCGCTGTGCATGTGTGTATTGAACAAGAGGAGACAGCCTCTGTCTCAGAGACAGCCTTTGGTTCAGCAGTAACGTGGCGTAGAATCACTGGCTTGTTACCCCTGACAGCTGCCATAATCTTTGGAGATTACCTTCCACGGTGATAATTAGCAGGGCATGCATCGCGCACAATTATACCACCGCATCCCGCCTCAGTAGGCAGGTTCTGCCAATCCCAAAATCCCCCCTCTGCCCAGGCAGGAATCATGGGGATCTCAATCAAGTTGGCATTCTTCTGGGACTTTATTAACACTGAAGGAGGGCGCTTGATTGGCATCTCTGCTTGACTGACCATTAAAATGAGGGCTTAATGACGTGAATATTTTTGCAGTTCCTCGTTTTAATTTCTTTGGAGATCTCGCAAGGCCTCACACTGTTTTACTTCCTCTAAATACATGGGCAGAAACCGCGCTTTTAATATGTTTCTTATTGAATAACAGCCCTTCAGATGTTTAGAAGTAATGTCACTCTAGACCTTGGGAAAGATTATCCGATGAACCTCCTCAGGGGCTTTTGTTTTGAGCTTAATGTCCAAAACAGGATAAAAATTATGGGTATTCGTATGATGTTGTCCAGTGATTTAACAATCGTAAATAAAAACCCAAAAGAATCTCATATGGGGATTTTACTGTTTCCTTTTCACAGTTTCTTTCTCTTTGGAAAAACATCACTGTAAGGTTCTGTATTTATTTTCTTAGTCAACCTTGTGTTCTTGAACACCAGCTGGGAAGAGTTATGTACCAGCAGCTGTTAGACCCCAACTGATGCAATGGTGTCACACGTCCTTGGGGTCAGGACATCCGGGCATTACACGAACCACCAAACTTCTAGCCTGTAAGTTCTGGTGGTCCTCACTGGCATCTGACGTAAGGGATTACATACTCTCCTGTCCAGTCTGCGCCCCAAACCAAAAGCCCTCATTATCTCCCTTCCGGTAAGCTTCAACCTTTGCCAATTCTTCACAGACCCTGGTCCCACATAGCTGTTGACTTCATCACAGAACTTCCTGAATCCTCTGGTAACACCACCATCCTTGTCATAGTATTCTGATTCTAGCAGGAGGTAAGCTTGGCTTCTTATATGTTGTTGAGTAAAGCTTAAACCATGTATTTAGATTGTAGGTAGGTAGTTGTAGTTAGGTATTGTAGGTAGTTTATTTAGGTAGTTATTTAGGTAGTTATTGTAGGTTTCTGTAGGTAATTATTGTAGGTAAGTATTGTTTACGGCGGAGCCCGGCGAAGCACGAGGCTAGCTAGCTAGCGGGTAGCTACTGGTAACGTTTAGCAACGGTGGAGAGTTGTTTCCAATGTTATTTCACGCTTATGAGTACCTGTAATTAAGCCAGCTAGCTACCTACCATTCAGCCGTTTTTCTAACCTCATTATCTGAGCCATCAACGTTAGGTAGTTAGTAGCTACTGTACTTAATTACACCTACTGATTGCAGAAGACAAATGTCAGCTGGCGTCGGGTAAGTTTGGCTTTATACATAGCTTGGGCTTTGTCGAGTAAGGCTTAATTATGTATTTAGATTGTAGTTAGGTATTGTAGGCAGGCCCGCAGCACGAAGCTAGCTAGCTAGCCGTTTTTCAAACAAAGTCAACACAGTAGCCATTGCTAGCTAGCCAACACGACCAGCTAACTGTACTGTAGCAGCTAAATACAATATATTTGTGCTAGCTAGCCAACGTTTAATTTTTGCTGCGTTATGAAAGGAACTAGACACGGACACGAATTATCTGTTTAGTGTGTTAACACACTATTGGTAGTTTGTTGTAACCAAGTATTGGTGCTAAACTGTGTGTTATTGGATGCTAGCATGCTAGTTAGCTATGGCGTCATAGTTAGGCATCGTGGGCTGTTGTGGGTAGTTATTGTAGGTTAGCATTGTTTTCGGCGGTGCCGGGTGTAGCACGAAGCTAGCTAGCTAGCCGTTTTTCAAACAAAGTCAACACAGTAGCCATTGCTAGCTAGCCAACACGACCAGCTAACTGTACTGTAGCAGCTAAATACAATATACTTGTGCTAGCTAGCCAACGTTTAATTATTGCTGCGTTATGAAAGGAACTAGACACGGACACGAATTATCTGTTTAGTGTGTTAACACACTATTGGTAGTTTGTTGTAACCAAGTATTGATGCTAAACTGTGTGTTATTGGATGCTAGCATGCTAGTTAGCTATGGTGTCATAGTTAGGCATCGTGGGCTGTTGTGGGTAGTTATTGTAGGTTAGCATTGTTTTCGGCGGTGCCGGGTGTAGCACGAAGCTAGCTAGCTAGCCGTTTTTCAAACAAAGTCAACACAGTAGCCATTGCTAGCTAGCCAACACGACCAGCTAACTGTACTGTAGCAGCTAAATACAATATATTTGTGCTAGCTAGCCAACGTTTAATTATTGCTGCGTTATGAAAGGAACTAGACACGGACACGAATTATCTGTTTTGTGTGTTAACACACTATTGGTAGTTTGTTGTAACCAAGTATTGGTGCTAAACTGTGTGTTATTGGATGCTAGCATGCTAGTTAGCTATGGTGTCATAGTTAGCTAGCTGAATAAAGTAAGTTGAGTCTATTCCCTGAAACATTGAACCGCTGTAGTTCACAACAATTCTAATTTCTAAAAGTGGAAGTTGGGAGAGTTTTTGTTCGGGTGGTTCAGTGAAACAATTATAGTTTCTGAGGTGGAAGTTTTGGTGAGGGAGGCCCTACTCTCTCCTTTCCCAGATGTTTAGTTCATTTCATTCCGATCTCCTCTGCATTATTGTAGCCATTTGCTACAGCCTGTCAACTATGCCTCTGCCTATCCCTGTTCTCTCCTCTCCGCACAGGCTACACAAACGCCTCACACCGCGTGGCTGCTGCCTCTCTAACCTGGTGGTCCCTGCACGCACCCCACACCTGGAGTTCCAGGTCTCAGGCAGCCTCTGGAACTGCCGTTCTGCTGCCAACAAAGCTGACTTCATCCCAGCCTATGCTAACCTCCAGTCCCTCGACTTCCTGGCGCTGACGGAAACATGGATTACCACTGAAAACACTGCTACTCCTACTGCTCTCTCCTCGTCTGACCATGTGTTCTCGCATACCCCGAGAGCATCTGGTCAGAGGGGTGGTGGCACAGGAATCCTCATCTCTCCCAAGTGGACATTCTCAATTTTTCCCCTAACCCATCTGTCTATCTCCTCATTTGAATTCCATGCTGTCACAGTCACTAGCCCATTTAAGCTTAATATCCTTGTCATCTATCGCCCTCCAGGTTCCCTTGGAGAGTTCATCAACGAGCTTGACGCCTTGATAAGTTCCTTTCCTGAGGATGGCTCACCCCTCACAGTTTTGGGGGATTTCAACCTCCCTACGTCTACATTTGACTAATTTCTCTCTGCCTCCTTCTTTCCACTCCTCTCCTCTTTTGACCTCACCCTCTCACCGTCCCCCCCTACTCACAAGGCAGGCAATACGCTTGACCTCATCTTTACTAGATGCTGCTCTTCTACTAATCTCACTGCAACTCCCCTCCATGTCTCCGACCACTACTTTGTTTCCTTTTCTCTCTCGCTCTCCTCCAACACTACTCACTCTGCCCCTACACAGATGGTAATGCGCCGCCGCAACCTTCGCTCTCTCTCTCCCACTACTCTCTCCTCTTCCATCCTATCATCTCTTCCCTCTGCTCAATCCTTCTCCCTCCAATCTCCTGATTCTGCCTCCTCAACCCTCCTCTCCTCCCTTTCTGCATCCTTTGACTCTCTGTGTCCCCTATCCTCCCGGCCGGCTCGGTCCTCCCCTCCAGCTCCGTGGCTTGATGACTCATTGCGAGCTCACAGAACAGAGCTCCGGGCAGCGGAGCGGAAATGGAAGAAAACTAAACTCCCTGCCGACCTGGCATCTTTTCACTCCCTCCTCTCTACATTTTCTTCATCTGTTTCTGCTGCTAAGGCCACTTTCTACCACTCTAAATTCCAAGCATCTGCCTCTAACCCTAGGAAGCTCTTTGCCACATTCTCCTCCCTGCTGAATCCCCCCCCTCCTCTCTCTCTGTGGATGACTTCGTCAACCACTTTGAAAAGAAGGTTGTCGACATCCGATCCTCGTTTGTTAAGTCTAATGACACTGCTGGTCCTACTCACACTGCCCTACCCTATGCTTTGACTTCTTTCTCCCCTCTCTCTCCAGATAAAATCCTGCGACTTGTGACAGCAGGCCGCCCAACAACCTGCCCGCTTGACCCCATCCCCTCCTCTCTTCTCCAGACCATCTCCGGTGACCTTCTCCCCTACCTCACCTCGCTGATCAACTCATCCTTGACCGCTGGCCATGTCCCTTCCGTCTTCAAGAGAGCGAGAGTTGCACCCCTTCCTAAAAACCAACACTCGATCCCACTGATGTCAACAACTACAGACCAGTATCCCTTCTTTCTTTTCTTTCCAAAACTATTGAGCGTGCCGTCTTTAGCCAACTCTCTTGCTATCTCTCTCAGAATGACCTTCTTGATCCAAACCAGTCAGGTTTCAGGACTGGTCATTCAACTGAGACTGCTCTTCTCTGTGTCACGGAGGCTCTCCGCACTGCTAAAGCTAACTCTCTCTCCTCTGCTCTTGTCCTTCTAGACCTGTCTGCTGCCTTTGATACTGTGAACCATCAGATCCTCCTCTCCACCCTCTCCGAGCTGGGCATCTCCGGCGCGGCTCACTCCTGGATTGCGTCCTACCTGACGGGTCGCTCCTACCAAGTGGCGTGGCGAGAAGCTGTCTCCGCACCACGTGCTCTCACCACTGGTGTCCCCCAGGGCTCAGTTCTAGGGCCTCTCCTATTCTCCCTATACACCAAGTCACTTGGCTCTGTCATATCCTCACATGGCCTCTCCTATCATTGCTACGCTGACGATACACAACTAATCTTCTCCTTTCCCCCTTCTGATAACCAGGTGGCGAATCGCAACTCTGCATGTCTGGCAGACATATCAGTATGGATGACGGATCACCACCTCAAGCTGAACCCTGGCAAGACGGAGCTGCTCTTCCTCCCGGGGAAGGACTGCCCGTTCCATGATCTCGCCATCACGGTTGACAACTCCGTTGTGTCCTCCTCCCAGAGTGCGAAGAGCCTTGGCGTGACCCTGGACAACACCCTGTCGTTCTCCGCTAACATCAATGCGGTGACCCGATCCTGCAGGTTCATGCTCTACAACATTCGGAGAGTACGACCCTGCCTTACACAGGAAGCGGCACAGGTCCTAATCCAGGCACTTGTCATCTCCCGTCTGGATTACTGCAACTCGCTGTTGGCTGGGCTCCCTGCCTGTGCCATTAAACCCCTACAACTCATCCAGAATGCCGCAGCCCGTCTGGTGTTCAACCTTCCCAAGTTCTCTCACGTCACCCCCCTCCTCCGCACACTCCACTGGCTTCCAGTTGAAGCTCGCATCCGTTACAAGACCATGGTGCTTGCCTATGGAGCAGTGAGGGGAACGGCACCTCCGTACCTTCAGGCTCTGATCAGTCCCTACACCCAAACGAGGGCATTGCGTTCATCCACCTCTGGCCTGCTGGCTCCCCTTCCTCTGCGGAAGCATAGTTCCCGCTCAGCCCAGTCAAAACTGTTCGCTGCTCTGGCACCCCAATGGTGGAACAAGCTCCCTCACGACGCCAGGACAGCGGAGTCACTCACCACCTTCCGGAGACATTTGAAACCCCACCTCTTTAAGGAATACCTGGGATAGGATAAAGTAATCCTTCTAATTGCTCCTGTAAGTCGCTCTGGATAAGAGCGTCTGCTAAATGACTAAAATGTAAATGTAAATAGTAGACCGTTTTTCAAAAATGTGTCGTCTGGTTCCTCTTCCTCATTTACCTAACGCCATGGAATTGGCTGAGTATGTTCCAGCAGGTGTTCCATCTGTATGGGATTCCGGAGGACATTGTCTCTGACCGCGGGCCCCAGTTTGTCTCCCGGGTGTGGCGAGCCTTCTGTGACCGACTGGGGGTCGTCCTCAGCCTCTCCTCTGGGTACCAGACCAACGGGCAGGGAACGCCTGAACCAAGAAATAGGGAAGTACTTCCGCCAACAATGTTCTGCCTCTCCACACGACTGGAGTCGGTTCATGGCCTGGGCCGAATACGCTCAGAACTCACTCATGCATTCATCCCTCCGCCTTACTCAGTTTCAGTGTGTCCTTGGTTACCAACCCACCATGTTTCCCTGGGAGGCGGAGCCTGGTACTGTCCCAGCTGTCGACGACTGGTTTTCGGCATAGTGAGCGGGTATGGGAGACCGCTCTCCGGCATCTGCAGTAAGCCTCTAATACCCAGAAACGCTTTGCCGACAGACGCCGCCGACCTATGCTGCTCTTTCACCCCGGACAGCGTGTGTGGCTCTCTACCGGAGACATCCGGCTCCGCCTCCCCTGCAAAAAGTTCTGTCCTCGCTTCATTGTCCCTATCAAGATAACCCATCGCATCAACCCTGTCACGTACCGCCTCCAGTTACCCCGTCAGTATAAAATCTCTTCGTCCTTTCATGTGTCTCTGTTAAAACCGGTCACCTACAGTCCTCTTCATCCTCCAGTTTCAACTTGCAGTGCGCCCTCACCGTTGGACGTCAGAGGGGAACCTGCCTACGCCATTCAGGCCATCCTTGATTCCAAAAGTCTGAGAGGTCGCATCCACTATCTAGTGGACTGGGAAGGTTATGGGCCTGAAGACCGGTCCTGGGTTCCCGACCAGGACATCCTCGACCCAGAGATGATTCAGGCATTCCACCGTAACCGTCCGGATCTACCCGCTCCCTGACCTCGGGGTCGACCCCCGAACAGACCCACTGGACATCATCCTCGACGCAGAACGTCGGGTCAGTCCACGACCTTGTCGAACCAGCCTGCCGGACCTCGCCCCCGAGGTAGGAGGCCGCCTATGCTCCCCCGCCCGCCCGCTCCACCCTTCCGGTGCCGTTGGGTCGTCAGGAGCCGCCCTGTTTCTTTGTGTCCTTTGAACGTAGCCCTGTCTTTCATTTTTGTTCATTGATTTCACCTGTGTTTGTTAGTCACCTGGTCTCATCAGCTCCTTATTTAGTTCAGTTCATTCTGTTTGTGCCTTGTGAGGTATTGTTCGTTTTGACTCTACTAAGCCTTTTCCTAGCGTGTTTGTGAGAGCCAGATATAGCCTTCAGTCCTAGTTTTTGATTCTCCTGCCTGTTTGACTACCTGTGTATGACCGTTGTCTGCCTGTGACCACGATTCCTGCCTTCTGCTGCGCTCTGCGGGTGAATCTACACCTTTTTCTCCCTGAGTATTCATTACAATCACCGCATGTTTCAGTTTGGAGTAACTACGTGAGTAACTACGTAAATAATTACGTCTGTAACTACGTCAGTAATGGAACTAACAGAGACAGCTACAACACCCCACATTTGACCACAAAATAATCTAAAACAGAAGGAATAATAATGTGCAAATAAAAGTCTGACTAGAATACATAACCTCGAATTGACAGTCCATGAGATACAGTGATGGTGTGCTCCAGTGACAGCAGCACAGTGGGTCAGGGGGTTGCAGAGGGGAGGGTGAAAGGCTGTGCCACCACTGCCCTCAGACACAGGTCACCAGCTGGGACACTGGCCATTTACTTAATTCACCAGCTAAACCCATATGGTCAGGGGATAGGCCTCGTTGTTTAGCATCAGCACTGTGTTAGGGCCCAGGGCCCTCCCTGCTCATACACAGTAAGGCTAACATGCTAACATGTATTCATACCCATACACACAGGGTTATGCACTCACGCACACACGTGTGCACGCATGCACGCACACGCTCTCCCTCACACACACACACACACACATAGGTTTAGACAGGCTCACACACACACTTAAACCCAATTTCCCTGGTTTCCCTGGTGATCTATGATAGAAAATACAAACCATGCGCTTAGATGATTTGTTGTTATGGTGGGCCTCTTGGACCAGCAGGCCTAATGCTCCTTTTATGGTGGGCCTCTTGGACCAGCAAGCCTAATGCTCCTTTTGACTTGCTTTATTACTGGGGGCTGTGACCCTCCTCAACACTGGGGCTGCGACCCCCCTCAACACTCGGGCTGTGACCCCCCTCAATACTGGGGTACTGGTGCCAAGCAGCAGCCGAGGACCTCTGGGTACAGGTGGGGAGGAGAGGGGAGAAGAGGGGTCGGGGGCGGAGGGTGGCAGCACCCCAGACAGCCTGGCCAATGGGCCCCAGAACCTGTGCATTATGGGGGTGGAGAGATCACGAGCCACCGGGGACAAAGCAGGATTAGCCCATTGAAGGTGGAGGTCCTACTGACTGGTGCCGAATGCAAATGAACACTGAGACCCTCCACAGCACAACGGGATAGAGGAGGGTGGAGGAGGGGGTATCTATTATACTTGGAAATCTCCCCTCCACTCAATCACAATGTTCTAGTGAAGCAGTCTGCTCACTGCCCTGGAAAGCAGATGGCAGTATGACACCCACTGTGTTGTAAACTTGGGCCAGGAGATACAGCGGTCAGATACTCCCTCTTTGTCAAGTCAGAGAGAGAGTTTGAGAGAGAGAGAGAGAGAGAGGGGGGGGGGTGAAGAGAGAGAGAGGATAACAAGGAAGGAAGGAAGGAAGGAAGGAAGGAAGGAAGGAAGGAAGGAAGGAAGGAAGGAAGGAAGGAAGGAAGGAAGGAAGGAAGGAAGGAAGGAAGGAAGGAAGGAGAAGAGGGAGGGAGGAGGATGGACGGAGAGAGAGAGAGAGAGAGGGGATTATGGAGGGAGAGAGAGAGAGAGAGAGAGAGAGAGAGAGAGAGAGAGAGAGAGAGAGGGGGATTATGGAGGGAGAGAGAGAGAGAGAGAGGATGATGGAGAGAGAGAGAGAGGGGGGGGATGATGAAGAGAGAGAGACAGGGGATTATGGAGAGAGAGAGAGAGAGAGAGAGAGAGAGAGAGAGAGAGAGAGAGAGAGAGAGAGAGAGACAGGGGATGATTGAGAGAGAGAGACAGGGGATGATTGAGAGAGAGACAGAAAGAAAGAAACAGTGCTTTTTCCTCTCTGCTATAAACTCACCATCATTCACGTACCCTCCTCTTCTCTCACCTCACTCACTCTCATTCATCCAGCTGTCCTCTTCATCACTCTTTACACCCATTCTCTCTCTGTCATCCATCCAACCATCAGATTCTCTCTGTGGGCTGCAGCAGGACTCCTGCATGGCTGCCAGTCAGCTTTCCCCTCACTGTGACATTTGACCTCTGCTGATATGATTCCTGAGGGCCAAAAGAGGGCAGCATAGATCTGTTGATAATGACATTGAATGATCTTTCCCTCAGGTTCCTAACACACAGGGAAAGCTTAAGGAACCAGTAGTAGCCTAACCATTCAAGACCTATGAATGCAACAATACTTGGAAATCATTCTTGTAAAAAAGGCCATGCCTGTGCATGTGACTTTCCCCACAGTCCCGTTAGGGTGATTTCAGCCTCCTGGTTTCCACCAATCAGAGTGCTCGAATGTACATTTTGACTCCCTCCCACTCCAGGTCAGAGTGGCCATCGTTGTCGGCAGATGAAGACGCAAGTTTGGCTGCCTACCAAGTTATCAGTGTGTTTTAATCTACAAGTGTTGTGCGTGCATCCGCAATAAACACAAGTCAGTTACTGATCCACAATGTTACTTCTTCTATGTGTGGGCTAATGTGTGGTGATGACCAAGAGCCAATAAACCTCTGGATAAAGACACATCTGCCTGGTTCTTGCCGGACAGCCTGTAGTGAGTCAGAATCGTAATTTAGTAATAAGTACTAGCGGGTGAGGACATTCACAGCTGACTGCTCAGACGAGCTCCAGCTAGACGTTTTTTTTTTTTTTTTCAATTGTTATATGTGCATAGAGTCAATTTGGACTGGAGCATATTCAGATCAGCCAAAAGAGAACATTACAAATTACACTAGTTATATGAGTTTTTGACCTGGATGTCCAATGTTTTTTTTTTTGCCACAGCGCATCCCATTTTATCTTAACACTAATCCACAAATTAATCACAACGTGTTTCTGACTTTTAACAGGATGTTATTGTGCAGTTAAAGAAAAATACAACACATAAACTAAATGCATTGAATTCTAGTCAATGTAACCTACACAGAGTTTCAAATGGCTCAACAATACTTAGGCTTAGATAGTCTGCTTGTCCCCTAGCGAATAGGCTAGGCTTGATGCTAATGTTATTCCACATGAACATATATTTGTATTCGCGGTTAAGGCAGGGGTAATATCAACAAAGAGGCCTGTCGCTGTGTGGAAGCAGTGTGTGATGTACTGATGAAAACCTGTTAACTGACAGCAATGAGCTGCTTCCACAATGCAATCTAATGACAACGTGAGAATCCTGTCACTTGTTCAAATGGATTCTGTGTTTTGAATCTATTTGTGTTTGTCATCTGCCAGATAACACAGAAAATATGTTATCATGCAGCCTACAGTACATCTCTCAATTCAACACAATGTTGGTCTATATCGTGTTGTTTACCTACGTTTCCCTTATACTTCAGTAGATGTGGATGTATAAGATTGTGTTTATTGTTGAAGTTTGATCTATTCCAAGTATTTTACAAAGCTCTATGTGCCTTTTTGCTCATGTTGATTAGGACCAAAATAGATTCAGAGATATTTATCCACAGGTTTATGCTACTCTTTTCATTAATCAGCTATAGGTCTACTGCATGGCTTGCTGTCTCTGAATGTGCTGTACTGTGTTAGGTTTTAGTTCCAGTGCTGTACTGTGTTGGGTTTTAGTTGCAGTGCTGTACTGTGTTGGGTTTTAGTTCCAGTGCTGTACTGTGTTGGGTTTTAGTTGCAGTGCTGTACTGTGTTGTGTTGAGCCAGCGAGGTGACCCAGGCAGAGCCTCAGGCACAGCAGATGTAGCAGAACGCTGGCTGGCGTGGCGTGGCGTCTGCACAGATTGATTGGAGCTCTCAATTCGCCGTGTGATGGGGCTGCTGAGATGAAAGACCAGGATGTCGCCGTGGCACTCATTACCACGGATACAACTGTGGAACAAAAGTATGCTTTGTTTGGCACTCCTTGTGTGCCAGTCAGTCAGCCAGTCAGCCAGTCAGCCAGTCAGCCAGCCAGTCAGCCAGTCAGCCAGTCAGCCAGTCAGTCAGCCAGTCAGCCAGTCAGCCAGTCAGCCAGTCAGCCAGTCAGCCAGTCAGTCAGCCAGTCAGCCAGTCAGCCAGTCAGCCAGTCAGCCAGTCAGCCAGCCAGTCAGCCAGTCAGCCAGTCAGCCAGTCAGCCAGTCAGCCAGTCAGTCAGCCAGTCAGCCAGTCAGTCAGCCAGCCAGTCAGCCAGTCAGCCAGCCAGCCAGTCAGTCAGCCAGTCAGTCAGTCAGTCAGTCAGTCAGCCAGCCAGTCAGTCAGCCAGCCAGTCAGGGTTTTTAGCTGTTGTACCTCTCCTCTCAACCTCTTCAATACTTTATGGATGTCTGAATCTTTGTGTATGTGGAGCAACGTGTTGATAATAATTGTTATTACTTTCCTGAAAAAAATTAAGATGTTAAATTTTTTGGTTAAAAATGTATCATATGTGACATCAAAAGCAGGACATGTAAACATGCCACAATTTGGAAAAAAGCTTAAATGGATTGAGCTCGATTTGACCCTCTTCATATCATTTGAGATAATGATCACTTGTCTTAGAGGCATATGGTGTGAGTCATATCTTCTGCCTCACAGGATGGGGAAAATATTATATTCCTCTTGCTTGCAGTAGGCCATCATGCAAGTTTAATGACTGTTAAGTATCCCATTTTTTCACAATTTGTTTTCCCAATAAACGTAATATGCATCAACAGCGCTTTCTGGTCTGTGGTGGCATCTTTGGGATTCCAGAGTCTTGCCTGCTAACTCTAATTTCTGTTGAATTTTGAAAATGGAAACAACCCAAACTGGAAACGAGCTATTGATGTGCTATAAATATGTATGGCCAGGAGTTTTTTCCTGACAATGTGACCTAAACAGGAAAAACTCTGGGCCCTAGTTATAGACCCTAGTTATAGGCCCTAGTTATATGCATAGGTCCTAGTTATAGACCTTATTTATATGCCCTAGTTATAGGCCCTAGTTATAGGTATAGACCCTAGTTATATGCCCTAGTTATAGGCCCTAGTTATAGGTATAGACCCTAGTTATATGCCCTAGTTATAGGCCCTAGTTATAGGTATAGACCCTAGTTATATGCCCTAGTTATAGGCCCCAGAGTTTTTCCCGGTCAGATTACATCTTAGAATTAATGTTCTAGACCCCACCTTGGCCCAAAAAGTGGGCCATTCTAAAATACACCAAATTGATAAAACAGTTCAAAATACATAATGTGCAATTTCACACTGAAAAGGAGGGCTCAGGTGGCACTATACACTCTTAGAAAAAAAGGGGCTATCTGGAACCTAAAGGGGTTCTTCGGTTGACCCCATAAGAGAACCCTTTGGAGAACCCTTTTTAGTTCCAGGTAGAACCCTTTTGGGTTCAATGTAGAACCCTTTCCACAGAGGGTTATACATGGAACCCAAAAGGGTTCTACCTGGAACCAAAAAGGGTTTTCCTGTGGGGACAGCTGAAGAAGCCTTTTGGAACCCTTTTTTCAAATGACGTCTCAGATTTAATAATTTGCAAACAGGGACAGTTTCGTTGCAAACAAGACACACTGATTTGGCATTGGTGAAATATGATGAAATGAACATATAGGCCTGTCTCTGTCCATTCCTTGCCTGTAATTTCAGTCATTTGTGTGGTATGAAAAAAAATATTCCACAAATATGTACAATTACGTACAATTGCATAATGTTTTTATAAAAGGCAATATTTTCTTGGACCTGCACATACGATGATATAAAGGAGATCTTTCCACCCCTACTCTTGTCCACGGTGGTCTGCGAGTGTGAGGGGAGGGTCACTTGTTTTTTTTTCTCCAAGCGTTCAGGGAGGGTTTAGGTAAAATATATTTTGCTGAATGGAGGGCCGTCCATTTTCATTTCAGAAAGATCCTATTTTCTCCATGTGACCTTTATTATAAATAACGTTCACTCCCTAAGAGTGTACGCGGAGAATAGATGCTTCTAATCTCTAGCATGAATTTGACCTCAGATATTAGTGGCCTTGCTCTGTTTCTGTCTCTCTCTCTCTCTCTCTCTGTTTTTCTCTCTCTCTCTCTCTCTCTCTCTCTCTCTCTCTCTCTCTCTCTCTCTCTCTCTCTCTCTCTCTCTCTCTCTCTCTCTCTCTCTCTCTCTCTCTCTCTCTCTCTCTCTCTCTCTCTCTCTCTCTCTCTCTCTCTCTCTCTCTCTCTCTCTCTCTCTCCCCCATTAGGATTCATGCCCTGAAGGCATGCGCCCGCTGTCCCCTACAGCAACGTGGCAAAATGCCTGTCTGCTGAGGGAGCCAGGGCTTAATGAGTGTGTGAGGTGCCATGGGCCATTACTGTGGAGAGGAGAGAGAGGAGCCCTGCGTTTTGTAGGACAGCCGTGGCTGATAGAGGGAGGAGAGGGGTGCAGCTCGACAGAAGGGTTCCACGTTTTGAAAGGATACATTTTTACGGACCCCATCGGATAGTGTCCGTTTTTTGCCTGACGCAATGAGCAGTAATGCTAATTATACACCACCGTATGAGAGGCACACTGACCAAGTTTTGTTTTTAGGAACTTTACAGAATACGCTGCCAAAGTCTATGCATTTTAAATGTATTGCACACATCCATCCATACACACAGTACCATCCATCCATCCATACACACAGTACAAACCAGTGGAGGCTGGTGGGAGGAGCTATAGGAGGACGGGCTCATTGTAATGGCTGGAATGGAATTAATGGAACGGAGTCAAACGTGGTTTCCATATGTTTGATGTGTTTGATACCGTTCCTTTAATTCCATTCCAGCCATTACAATGAGCCCGTCCTCCTATAGCTCCTCCTTTTTTAAACCATAAAATCTGTAATTAACCTGAAAACTCCCCTTTCACATTCACAACATCACATGATGATAGTCGACACTCGAGAGGAAGCAACCACGTGTGTTTGAACATCTCTCTCTCCACCTCTCCCCCCATCACCCTCTCCTCCTTATCAATTTAGTGCACTGTGGGGTGCGCTGCCCCTCAGCCGAACCTGCCGTCCTTGTGTGGAGGTTGAACGGCGAGAGAGAGAAGGGCTTTCAGAGGGGAGAAGAAAGACTTCCGCTCCTTAAAAATAGCCGTTTGCAGCTGCCGCGCATCCTCACTCAGTGGCTCCTCAATCAAGGCCCCAGACTTGGGTGGCCTGGAGACAGAGAGAGGGGCCCGAGAACCAGGGAGCGGGGGGGGGCAGGGAGACAGGAAATAGGGGGGCTGGAGCCTGGCCAAGCCCGGCCCTGACACCACCAGGCCCTCTGAAGGTTAATGTAGTCATAGTCGTCTTCCATTACTAATGTTCAAGGGTATGGGTTACAAAATTGGGCACATACATGTGTCTTGGTGCCCAAAGCGGGACGGACGCTGGAAATAATGAACAGCCACTGGCCTGCTGCTCCTCCCCACGATATCGCATGTATTAAGAGATGTGGAGACAAGGTGAAGGCTGTAGCACTACTTCATGTTTTAACTGGGATAATAATGTTAAGCCATGTTTCCCCTTGTTCTACTAATGTTAAGCCATGTTTCCCCTTGTTCTACTAATGTTAAGCCATGTTTCCCCTTGTTCTACTAATGTTAAGCCATGTTTCCCCTTGTTCTACTAATGTTAAGCCATGTTTCCCCTTGTTCTACTAATGTTAAGCCATGTTTCCCCTTGTTCTACTAATGTTAAGCCATGTTTCCCCTTGTTCTACTAATGTTAAGCCATGTTTCCCTTGTTCTACTAATGTTAAGCCATGTTTCCCCTTGTTCTACTAATGTTAAGCCATGTTTCCCCTTGTTCTACTAATGTTAAGCCATGTTTCCCCTTGTTCTACTAATGTTAAGCCATGTTTCCCCTTGTTCTACTAATGTTAAGCCATGTTTCCCCTTGTTCTACTAATGTTAAGCCATATTTCCCCTTGTTCTACTAATGTTAAGCCATGTTTCCCCTTGTTCTACTAATGTTAAGCCATGTTTCCCCTTGTTCTACTAATGTTAAGCCATGTTTCCCCTTGTTCTACTAATGTTGGTGACTCCTAACCTAAACATTGATACTGGGAATGAATAATTAATCGCTTGTCTATTGTCAGTGCATATAAATATGCAACCTCTCACATGCATCCGCGCGCGCACACACACACACACACACACACACACACACACACACACACACACACACACACACACACACACACACACACACACACACACACTCACACACACCCTGGAGCATGTAGATACAGTGTGATTGGATAATTGGAGGAAGTTAAGAGGGAGCAGGGGAAAGGTTGTGATGAATGTAAGTGTCGTCTCATTACAAGGCTCCTTATAATGAAGAGAGGGAAAGAATTAAACTAGTGGAGATAAGGATGTGGTGCCCCAGGACATGACATGGAAACTCAGATAACATCACATCGATTACATGCAACTACTCTCATTTTGCGCAACCTGCAACTCATTAAAGGTGGTCTACCCGCTACATTAGACAAGCAGCCAGAGGTTCCCCCCTACCTCTAACACTGTGGGGCATTGTAATGCCTGGACCTAAGAAATACACTCCCTTTCTGTCTCAGTGTCCCTGTTATTCCCTCTGTTAGTATTACACTGAGTACTACAACAAGTCTGCACAAGTCAACTAGTTGTCCACTGCAGGCACTAATAATACGGTTCTTCAATAGACATTCTGCGACCAATCATCCAAATATGGCTCTAGGCAGAAGCTTTGCTTTGTCGTTTCTGATTTTTTGTACAATTCAAACATGGAGATTTATCCCAAACTCCCGTTCCACCTACACCGAAAGACATGGGTCGTGCATGGGATGGAAATCTTACCTTTCACAGTGTGAACTTCGGCCATGAACAACTTTACCGGCACCTGATATCACCTTTCCTCCGGGAACAGCTGAGCCGCTCAGGGGTTGTACACAGGAAACATCGCGGCGCAGCTGAGACTGGTGTCAACCCCAATAAACTGCTTGTTACTTTCAGTCCGCTACTCTGTGGCGATTTACAACCCTGTCCTGGTCCAAACACCACAAAACACGTCAAACAACTATGCCCAAACTGTGGTAAGACCATAAGGAAGAATTCAAAAGAGGTGGCTCGCTCAGATCTGAAAATGGATGGAATTGAGGTTGCATGGGTAGATATACTTCTTCCTAAACATCGTCCTATACTTGTTGGTGTGTGCTATCGGCCTCCTAAGCAGAATAATTTCAATGATTTACTTGAATCGAATTGCTGTGATCACAATGTATTTGCTGACAAGGAATGTATTCTGCTTGGCGATTTTAATACAAATGTGCAGTTATCACCCAAGAAAGGTACATTAGTAAATGCCCTGTATAACTTTAATCAGTTATTTGGACTGAATCAACTGATTGTTGAGCCAACCCGGGTGTGTATTGACAGTAAATCAACTTTGGACTTGATTATTGTATCAGACCAAGAGAACGTCTGTCAGTCAGGAGTCTTAAATATTGGTTTTAGTGATCATATGGTAACCTACTGTACCCATAAGAAATCCAAAATGCTACTTGAGCCAGGTAATAACTACATGACGGTAAGGTCTATGAAACAATACTCAAAGGAATGTTTTGTAGAAGTACTTGGAAATGTGGATTGGTCTTATGTACTAAACTGTGATGATGTTGATCAAGCTTGGTATCTTTTTAAAGAGATGTTTCCGTCTGCACTCTACTCTCTGGCTCCGATTAAACAAATTCCGAATCAAACAAACGGTCAGGGAAATGGATCTATTCCGAGATCCTAGACCTCATAAGGAAATGGGATCGCTACCAATTCAAAAGGAAAAATCTACAACAAGACTCTATGATGGTTATATTAACTGTAGAAACCAGACAAGATACAAAATGGATAAGGCCAAATCCCAACATTACATAGGCGCTGTTAATGATAACTTACATCAGCCTGGTAAACTGTGGAACATTTTAAAGGACATTAGCTCAAAAACTACCCATAAGGTAAAATCCTGTAGTATTGGCCTGGATATTGATGATGTTTTATGCTATGACCAAGCAAAGGTAGCATATTACTTTAGCACATTTTTTCCCACTATAGCCTCATCTCTGGTTAAGAAGTTACCAACCTGCTCTGGACACTATGACACGTCTTTCATTAACAACTTTACCATAACAAAGGTATCACAAATGACTTATTTGAGCTCTGCATGGTAACAGAGGACAAAGTTTCCAATCTACTATGCTTAATGAGCGCAAACAAAACAAATGGTTTGGATAACCTTCCTGCAATATAAAGGACAGTGCCTGTGTCACTGCTAAAATGATAACGCATATTGTAAACCTTTCTATTAGTAGTGGTGAATTCCTCAATGATCTCAAAACAGCCAGAGTGGTTCCGCTCCACAAGAAGAGCAGTAAAACAGATGTAGGAAACTACAGGCCTGTGTCGATCCTCAGCACCTTAGCCTAAGTTGTTGAGAGATTTGTTTTTAATCAACTTGAGGGATACCTTCGAGCACAAACTTTTTTTATGAACTCTAATCTGGCTTTAGAACAGCTCATTCCACTGATACTTGCCACCTATTTGACCATATCAAGCAGGAAGTGAGAAGGGGAACTATACAGGTATGGCATCTGCCTCTAACCCTAGGAAGCTCTTTGCCACATTCTCCTCACTGCTGAATCCCCCCCCCCCCCCCTCCTCCCTCTCTGTGGATGACTTCGTCAACCACTTTGAAAAGAATGTTGACGACATCCGATCCCCGTTTGTTAAGTCTAATGACACTGCTGGTCCTGCTCACACTGCCCTACCCTATGCTTTGACTTCTTTCTCCCCTCTCTCTCCAGATAAAATCTTGCGACTAGTGACTGCAGGCCGCCCAACAACCTGCCTGCTTGACCCCATCCCCTCCTCTCTTCTCCAGACCATCTCCGGTGACCTTCTCCCCTACCTCACCTCGCTGATCAACTCATCCTTGACCGCTGGCCATGTCCCTTCCGTCTTCAAGAGAGCGAGAGTTGCACCCCTTCTCAAAAAACAAACACTCGATCCCACTGATGTCAACAACTACAGACCAGTATACCTTCTTTCTTTTCTTTCCAAAACTATTGAGCGTGCCGTCTTTAGCCAACTCTCTTGCTATCTCTCTCAGAATGACCTTCTTGATCCAAACCAGTCAGGTTTCAGGACTGGTCATTCAACTGAGACTGCTCTTCTCTGTGTCACGGAGGCTCTCCGCACTGCTAAAGCTAACTCTCTCTCCTCTGCTCTTGTCCTTCTAGACCTGTCTGCTGCCTTTGATACTGTGAACCATCAGATCCTCCTCTCCACCCTCTCCGAGCTGGGCATCTCCGGCGCGGCTCACTCCTGGATTGCGTCCTACCTGACCGGTCGCTCCTACCAAGTGGCGTGGCGAGAAGCTGTCTCCGCACCACGTGCTCTCACCACTGGTGTCCCCCAGGGCTCAGTTCTAGGCCCTCTCCTTTTCTCCCTATACACCTGTCAAAAGCCGGGCTAGAACCCCGGTCTCAAATGTGTAGAGCTGGGGGTACTACCCCTTAGCCACAGAGGAGATGTTGTAGGACCCAAATGAAACACCCAAGGCAATACTCCAGGTAAGTAGATTTAATGTTCCAAAACAGGAGGCAAAACAAAACAACTCCCCGAGGGGAGAAAAACAAACTAAAGATAACTTCGAATAACTTACTAGGACTGATACGGTGGGACAAAGCAGGAGACACATAGACAGGACGCAATAACCAAGTGAGAAACAAGGGGAAAACACACAGCTAAAATACTCAAGGGGAAACAAGGCACAGGTGACATAGATAAGCTAATTAGGACACATGAGGAAAAACTAAGGCAAAGGGGAACACAGCTGACCTCTAGAGGCCAGGAGACAAACAGGGGAAGCAGGAAGCTGACAGGACCCCCTCCTCTAGGAACGACTCCTGACGTTCCTTCCAGAACACCCTGGCCCCAGGGTGCGAAAATCTCGGATCAACCCTGGGTCCAGGATGTCCCTGGCCGGAACCCAGGAGCGCTCCTCTGGCCCGTAGCCCTCCCAGTCCACCAGATACTGCAGAGAGTTCTGGACCCTCCGGGAGTCCAGTATCCGGCGGACTGTGTAGGCTGGCTGGCCGTCTATGATCCTGGGAGGTGGCGGGGGTCTGTGGGGGGGGCAAAAGGAGAAGACAAGACAGGTTTAAGGAGTGAAACATGGAAAGTGGGGTTAACTCTAAGGGAGCGAGGCAGAACTAAACGATACGACACAGGGTTAACCTTTCTAGAAATGCGGAAAGGGCCGATGTATCTCTGGGAAAGCTTCTTGGATTCGACCCGGAGGGGCAAGTTCTTAGTGGCCAACCAAACTCTCTGACCAGCTCGGAAACTAGGGGCCGTCCGGCGGTGGCGATTAGCCTGACTTTGGTATCTCTGGGAGGTCCGAAGGAGGGTACACCTGGCCTTCTTCCAGGTCCGCCTACAGCGTTGGACAAAGCGCTGGGCCGAGGGAACACCAACTTGCGCCTCTTCCTCTGGAAACAAAGGAGGGTTGTAACCGAACTGGCATTCGAAGGGGGGACAATCCGGTGGCTGAGGACTGGAGGGTGTTGTGGGCATATTCAGCCCAAATGATATAGGTGGCCCAAGACGTGGGATTACTGGCCGCCATACACCGCAGGGTGGTCTCCAGATCCTGATTAATCCGTTCCGTTTGGCCATTAGACTCTGGATGGAATCCTGACGATAGGCTGGCTGTGGCCCCAATAAGCCTGCAGAAGGCCCCCAAAACCGGGACGAGAATTGGGGACCTCGGTCAGAGACCACGTCCAGGGGAATGCCAAATATCCGGAAGACATGGTTCATGAGGAGCTCCGCAGTCTCCTTAGCCGAGGGCAGCTTGGGCAGGGGAATAAACCGGGCAGCCTTAGAGAAACGGTCTACCACCACAAGGATGACGGTGTTGCCCTGGGATAGAGGAAGTCCCGTAACAAAGTCCAGAGAAAGGTGTGACCATGGCCTTCGAGGAACAGGTAAGGGATGGAGCAGTCCCTGGGGTCGCTGGCGTGTCGACTTTTCCCTGGTTGCACACAGGGCAGGCCTCAACATAGACCTGCACGTCCTTCTTGATGGACGGCCACCAAAACCGCCGTCGGAGGAACTCCAGTGTGCGAGCACTGCCAGGATGGCATGTCAAGGGCGACTCATGACCCCACTGCAAGACGCGGGCCCGAACCGAGAGAGGAACGTACAGGCGACCGGCAGGACCACCGCCTGGATCGGGCTCATGGGCAAGAGCTTCTCGTACCCCTCTTTCTAGTTCCCACTGAAGAGGTGCGACGATCCTAGACCTCGGAATAATCGATGCCAAGGGCTTCTCTTGTACCTCGGGAGAATAGACTCGAGACAGAGCATCCGGCTTGACGTTCTTGGTGCCAGGTCGGTAAGTCAGGATGAACTGGAATCGATTAAAGAAAAGGGACCATCGTGCTTGCCGAGGGTTCATCCGCTTAGCCTGTTGGAGATATTCCAGGTTCTTGTGGTCTGTGAGAACCTGGAAAGGGTGCTGAGCCCCCTCAAGCCAATGGCGCCACTCTTCCAAGGCCAGTTTAACCGCAAGCAACTCTAGATCCCCCACGTGGTAGTTGCGCTCGGCCTCAGACAGGCGGCGAGACATGAAGGCACAAGGGTGTAATCTCCCATCCGCACCCCTCTGTGACAGGACGGCTCCCACCCCCACCTCTGAGGCGTCCACCTCCACCACGAAAGGTCTCTCTGGGTCAGGGGTCACCAGAATCGGAGCAGAAGTGAAGCGGCGCTTGAGATCCTCGAAGGCCCCTGCTGCTTCCGGACCCCAGTGAATCTTGGTCCCTCCTCCCTTGGTAAGCGTCGTCAAGGGGGCTACCACCGAGCTGAAATTCTTGATGAACTTCCGATAGAAGTTAGAAAAGCCAATGAACCGTTGAACCTCCTTGACCGTGGCAGGTGTGGGCCAATCGTGGACCGCCTTGACCTTCTTGGGATCCATCTCTAGGTGCCCGGGAGTGACAATAAACCCGAGAAACTGAGTCTGAGAAACATGAAATTCACACTTCTCAGGCTTAACGTAGAGGTGATTGTCAAGGAGCCTCTGGAGAACCCGGCTAACATGCCCTCATGCTCCTTCAGTGACCTCGAGAAGATGAGGATATCGTCCAGGTACACGGAAGACGAACAGATTAAGCATATCCCGGAGAACATCATTAATCAGGGCTTGGAATACTGCGGGGGCATTGGTGAGCCCGAACGGCATCACCCGATATTCATAGTGTCCTGTGGGCGTGTTGAACGCCGTCTTCCATTCGTCTCCTGGCCGGATCCGCACGAGATGGTAAGCATTGCGGAGATCCAGCTTAGTAAAAATGGAAGCCCCTTGAAGCAGCTCAAAAGCAGTGGCCATGAGAGGAAGAGGGTATCGATTCCGAACCGTGATCTTGTTGAGTCCCCGGTAATCAATACAAGGCCTCAGACCCCCGTCTTTCTTTTCAACAAAAAGAAGCCCGCCCCAGCCGGGGAAGTAGAGGCATAGATGAGGCCGGCTGCCAAGGACTCCTTAATGTAGGTGTCCATAGCTGCGTGCTCGGGGAGGACAAGGAAAAGATCCGACCTCTAGGAGGGCAGCACCCAGGAGTAGATCAATGGCACAGTCATAAGTGCGATGAGGCGGTAAGGCAGTAGCCCGGGCCTTGCTGAACACTGCTTTGAACCGATGGTAAACACTGGGGACTCGGGAGACGTCAACAGACTCTTGAAACTGGGTACTAGGGGCTGAGGAACTCTGAAGCATGCAGGTGAGTTGGCAAGTGGGACCCCAGCTAAGAATGGTGCCAGTAGGCCAGTCGATCTGGGGATTATGTCTGCATAGCCAAGGGTGACCCAGGATAATAGGATACTCGGGAGAGTCAATGAGATAGAAGGTCTCCTCCTGCTGGTGTTGAGAGATGGTAAGTCGCAGGGACTGAGTCGCCTCAGTAACTTTTCCTGGTTCCAGAGGTCTGCCATCTAAGGCTGTAACTGCCTGGGGTTGAGGAAGTAGTTGGGTAGGGATCTTAAGTTCCTTAGCCAAGGTTACATCCATAAAATCACCTGCGGCACCGGAATCGATCATAGCCTGGACCCGATGCTGGTGGCCCTCCCAGGACAGAGTGGCTGGAATAGCTAGGACCGCGTTAGTAGGAGGAGCTCTAATTTTCCCCATCACAACCCTCCTGTAGCTGGGCGGGGACAGGCGTTTCCCGAAAGCTCGGGGCAAGTGGAGCGGAAGTGGCCGGCAACCCCGCAGTAGAGGCACCGACGCTCCCTCATGCGACGTTCCCTTTCGTTGGAAGAAAGCCTGGAACGGCCTAACTGCATGCTCTCCGGGGAATCCTGGGGCAGTTCAGGAGCCGGGGCAGCTCTGAATGACGGAGTCCAAACAGGAGAAACAGAGCTGCTCAGAGGAACTTGGGACTGAGACACCTGACGGCGAGCCGTTCTCCGCTCTCTTAGACGATTGTCCAGGCGGATGGCCAAGGCTATGAGGGACTCGAGATCTTCAGCTGGTTCACGGGTGGCTAACTCATCTTGAAGGGGCTCAGATAACCCTCCCTGAAAGCAGACCCTCAGCGCTTCATCATTCCATCCGCTCCTTGCTGCTATGGTTCGAACTCAATGGCAAAATCTGCCGTGCTTGGGGGCCCTGACGGAGAGACAGTAGGCGCTTGGAAGCCTCCCGCCCACTGACAGGATGATCGAACACCCGCTTGAACTCTTCTACAAATGCAGCGTGGGAGTCACAACAGGCCTCCTGGGACTGCCACACCGCAGAGGCCCAGGCGAGCGCCTTGTCTGAAAGAAGGGTAATGAGGTAGGCAATCTTGGAACGGTCTGTGGGAAAACTTGAGGGTTGGAGCTCGAAGGTGAGGGAGCATTGGGTGAGGAAACCCTGACAAGAGCTTGGATCCCCAGAAAAGGGCTTGGGAGGTGGTAGTCGGGGCTCCGCCAACCGAGAAGGCCTGTCGTCACTGGGAGGTGACCGGGGGGAAGGGGGAGAACCAAGGAGGCGTTCAAAGAGCTGGTGAAGGGAACTCATCATTTCGGCCAGGAGTTGAGAATGTCTAGCCATCAGCTCCTCTTGTCGGCTGAGAACGGCTTCATGGCGCTGGAAAGAAGCCTCATGTCGAATGATCACCGCCAACAGGTCCTGGGAACTGAGTGTTTCTGGGTCCATGATTGTCTTGGTTATTCTGTCAAAAGCCGGGCTAGAACCCCGGTCTCAAATGTGTAGAGCTGGGGGTACTACCCCTTAGCCACAGAGGAGATGTTGTAGGACCCAAATGAAACACCCAAGGCAATACTCCAGGTAAGTAGATTTAATGTTCCAAAACAGGAGGCAAAACAAAACAACTCCCCGAGGGGAGAAAAACAAACTAAAGATAACTTCGAATAACTTACTAGGACTGATACGGTGGGACAAAGCAGGAGACACATAGACAGGACGCAATAACCAAGTGAGAAACAAGGGGAAAACACACAGCTAAAATACTCAAGGGGAAACAAGGCACAGGTGACATAGATAAGCTAATTAGGACACATGAGGAAAAACTAAGGCAAAGGGGAACACAGCTGACCTCTAGAGGCCAGGAGACAAACAGGGGAAGCAGGAAGCTGACAACACCAAGTCACTTGGCTCTGTCATATCCTCACATGGCCTCTCCTATCATTGCTACGCTGACGATACACAACTAATCTTCTCCTTTCCCCCTTCTGATAACCAGGTGGCGAATCGCATCTCTGCATGTCTGGCCGACATATCAGTATGGATGATGGATCACCACCTCAAGCTGAACCCTGGCAAGACGGAGCTGCTCTTCCTCCCGGGGAAGGACTGCCCGTTCCATGATCTCGCCATCACGGTTGACAACTCCGTTGTGTTCTCCTCCCAGAGTGCGAAGAGCCTTGGCGTGACCCTGGACAACACCCTGTCGTTCTCCGCTAACATCAAGGCGGTGACCCGATCCTGCAGGTTCATGCTCTACAACATTCGGAGAGTACGACCCTGCCTTACACAGGAAGCGGCACAGGTCCTAATCCAGGCACTTGTCATCTCCCGTCTGGATTACTGCAACTCGCTGTTGGCTGGGCTCCCTGCCTGTGCCATTAAACCCCTACAACTCATCCAGAATGCCGCAGCCCGTCTGGTGTTCAACCTTCCCAAGTTCTCTCACGTCACCCCCTCCTCCGCACACTCCACTGGCTTCCAGTTGAAGCTCGCATCCGTTACAAGACCATGGTGCTTGCCTATGGAGCAGTGAGGGGAACGGCACCTCCGTACCTTCAGGCTCTGATCAGTCCCTACAACCAAACGAGGGCATTGCGTTCATCCACCTCTGGCCTGCTGGCTCCCCTTCCTCTGCGGAAGCATAGTTCCTGCTCAGCCCAGTCAAAACTGTTCGCTGCTCTGGCACCCCAATGGTGGAACAAGCTCCCTCACGACGCCAGGACAGCGGAGTCACTCACCACCTTCCGGAGACATTTGAAACCCCACCTCTATTAAGGAATACCTGGGATAGGATGAAGTAATCCTTCTAGCCCCCCCCCCCAAAATATAAAATAGGATAAGAGCGTCTGCTAAATGACTTAAATGTAAATGTAAATGTCATGTTAGACTTGCAGAAAGCCTTTGACACTGTGGACCATGATATTCTCCTGATGAAATTGAAATGCATGGGTCTAAATGATGTAGCAGTGAATTGGTTTAGGTCTTATCTGACCAACAGAACACAAGTATGTCATTGTGATGTTCTGTCGGAGGCCAAATAAATATCCTGTGGAGTACCGCAGGGATTAGTTTTAGGGCCTCTCTTATTTCTTATATACAGTGGCTTGGGAAAGTATTCACCCCCATTGGCATTTTTCCTATTTTGTTGCCTTACAACCTTGAATTAAAATTGATTTTTTTGGATCATTTGAGTTACACAACATGCCTACCACTTTGAAGATGCAAAATATTTTTTCTTGTGAAACAAACAAGAAATAAGACAAAAGAAAACAGAAAACTTGAGCGTGCATAACTATTCACCCCCCCAAAGTCAATACTTTGTAGAGCCACCATTTGCAGCAATTACAGCTGCAAGTCTCTTGGGGTATGTCTCTATAAGCTTGGCACATCTAGCCACCAGGATTTTTGCCCATTCTTCAAGGCAAAACTGCTCCAGCTCCTTCAAGTTGGATGGGTTCCGCTGGTGTACAGCAATCTTTAAGTCATACCACAGATTCTCAATTGGATAGAGGTCTGGGCTTTGACTAGGCCATTCCAAGACATTTAAATGTTTCCCCTTAAACCACTCGAGTGTTGCTTTAGCAGTATGCTTAGGGTCATTGTCCTGCTGGAAGGAATTTTCCTGTATTTAGCGGCATCCATCATTCCTTCAATTCTGACCAGTTTCCCAGTCCCTGCCGATTAAAAACATATCGGGGTGTTCTCGGGGTGATGAGAGGTGTTGGGTTTGCGCCAGACATAGCATTTTCCTTGATGGCCAAAAAGCTCAATTTTAGACTCAACTGACCAGAGTACCTCCTTCCATATGTTTGGGGAGTCTCCCACATGCCTTTTGGCGAACACCAAACGTGTTTGCTTATTTTTTCTTTAAGCAATTGCTTTTTACTGGCCACTCTTCAGTAAAGCCCAGCTCTGTGGAGTGTACGGCTTAAAGTGGTCCTATGGACAGATACTCCAATCTCTGCTGTGGAGCTTTGCAGCTCCTTCAGGGTTGTCTTTGGTCTCTTTGTTGCCTCTCTGATTAATGCCCTCCTTGCCTGGTCTATGAGTTTTGGTGGGCGGCCCTCTCTTGGCAGGTTTGTTGTGGTGCCATATTCTTTCCATTTTTTAATAATGGATTTAATGGTGCTCCGTGGGATGTTCAAAGTGTCGGATATTTTTTTATAACCAAACCCTGATCTGTACTTCTCCACAACTTTGTCCCTGACCTGCTCCTTGGTCTTCATGGTGCCGCTTGCTTGGTGGTGCCCCTTGCTTAGTGGTGTTGCAGACTCTGGGGCCTTTCAGAACAGGTGTATATATACTGAGATCATGTGACAGATCATGTGACACTTAGATTGCACACAGGTGGACTTTATTTAACTAATTATGTGACTTCTGAAGGTAATTGGTTGCACCAGATCTTATTTAGGGGCTTGATAGCAAAGGGGGTGAATACATATGCACGCACCACTTTTCAGTTAACTAGTTATTTTTTTTCATTTCACTTCACCAATTTGGACAATTTTGTGTATGTCCATTACATGAAATCCAAATAAAAATCCATTTAAATTACAGGTTGTAATGCAACAAAATAGGAAAAACGCCAAGGGGGATGAATACTTTTGCAAGGCACTGTACGTCAATGATATGTCAGATACAGTAAAGTGCAAACCCCTCCTTTATGCAGATGACCCAGCCATACTGGTATCAGGGAAGGATACGACTTACATAGAGGAGACCCTGAGTAAGGAACTATATTATGTTAGAGATTGGTTGACTGACAACAAATTGTCTCTACATTTGGGAAAAACTACATCGATTTTGTTTGGAACAAAACATAGATTGTTTAGAGCTGACAAGATAAAGGTAAACTGTGCAGGCAAGGATATTGAATCTAAGACAAGTGTAACTTATCTTGGTGTGTCCCTAGATCAATCCCTTTCTGGAGACCTGATTGCTGCTAAAATCCTTTCTAAAATGGCGAACAAACTTACATTTCTATGTCGTAACACTAGATATTTTAACATCAAAGTTAAGAAACTGTTTGTCTCAACCTTGATTCAGTGTCATTTTGATTATGCATGCTCTCCTTGGTATAGTGGGCTATCAAAAAAGCTGAAAAAGAGAATGCAGGTCATGCAAAATAATGTTATCAGGTACATGATGAATGTCCCCCCTAGGACCCACATAGGGGTACAGGAGTTCCAGGAGGTGAGCTTGAGTGGACCAACTTAAACTCAATCATATGTTTGACATCTTATATGATCGTGCCCCGGGTTATATGAAAAACCACATTGATATGGTCTATAACCAGCATGGATAAACCACATTGATATGGTCTATAACCAGCACAGTTAAACCACATTGATATGGTCTATAACCAGCACAGTTAAACCACATTGATATGGTCTATAACCAGCATGGATAAACTACATTGATATGGTCTATAACCAGCACAGTTAAACCACATTGATATGGTCTATAACCAGCACAGTTAAACCACATTGATATGGTCTATAACCAGCACAGTTAAACCACATTGATATGGTCTTTAACCAGCACAGTTAAACCACATTGATATGGTCTATAACCAGCACAGTTAAACCACATTGATATGGTCTTTAACCAGCACAGTTAAACCACATTGATATGGTCTATAACCAGCACAGTTACACCACATTGATATGGTCTTTAACCAGCACAGTTAAACCACATTGATATGGTCTATAACCAGCACAGTTACACCACATTGATATGGTCTTTAACCAGCACAGTTAAACCACATTGATATGGTCTATAACCAGCACAGTTACACCACATTGATATGGTCTTTAACCAGCACAGTTAAACCACATTGATATGGTCTATAACCAGCACAGTTACACCACATTGATATGGTCTTTAACCAGCACAGTTAAACCACATTGGTATGGTCTATAACCAGCACAGTTACACCACATTGATATGGTCTATAACCAGCACAGTTACAATGCCAATGCTATTTCTTGTAAAATCCCAAGAGTAAACAGTACTGCGAGGAGCACGTTTTTCTATACAGGAATGTGTCTATGGAATAGCCTCCTTTTAAATAGCTTTAAAAAGCAGGCAAAGGTTTTATTTGGACAAGATTGTCTAACTAAGAGAAACCACTCCACTGCCCCCTTGCACCCCCTACTGCTGGTCAGGTGTATTTATTTGAAAGATAGGTACGACATCCAATTAATAGATAGTTTTTTAAGGTTATAAAATGTGCAATCGTCTACATTGTACATTTTGTTGTATATGTCTGTTACCCAAACAAATTCAACTCAATTCAATCCAAGAACTAAGGAGAGAGAAAGACCATGTTTTAGTTTTAAGACTTTGAAGGTCCAATGCAGCTGTTTTTATCTCAATATCAAATCATTTCTGGGTAACAATGAAGTACCTTACTGTGACTGTTTTCTATTAAAATGGTTTCTTAGCAAATAGCAATTTCTCAAGCAAGGATTGTCTTGGAGTGGTCTGCGTGGGGAGGGGAAAACTGATAATTAGCTCTTATTGGCTGAGAGGTTTGATAACGAGCTGTTATTGGCAGAGCGGTTTAATAACTAGCTGTTATTGGCTGAGAGGTTTGATAACTAGCTGTTATTGGCTGAGAGGTTTGATAACTAGCTGTTGTTGGCTGAGAGGTTTGATAACTAGCTGTTATTGGCAGAGCGGTTTGGAACTCTATTTCTTATTTGTCTATTAACTAATTCACTGCCTGGTGATGTCATCAGGTAGGCCAAAACTCCATCCCACCAAAATGGGCTTAAATTTCAGGCGGTCTTTTCAAACAACTCTTACACTAAAAGGGCATTATCATAAAGTTCACAATTTAACAGTATTATTCCAACCTCATAGTGTGGAAATATATATAAAACAGGAAAATCCCGTTTTTGCCTGCACTGGGCCTTTAACACATATGTGATATAATAACCATCCCCCAACCTCCCAAATGCATTCTCACCAATAGTCGTCAAGTCACATTTTGAAATCTGTGAAAGTACATTTAAATACCCAATAAAAAAATTGGACCCATGGGCATTCTTAAAAAACTCTTGACAATCTTAGGCGTTGATTTCCACCTTCAAACATCTTCCGTTTTATTTGATGAGGGAGTTGGTGTGCAGAAGTGAAAATTGATAGTGAGAAACACTTAATTGCTTTGCACACCTTTGACAGGATATGTATAACACCCAGTTAGGTCTAAACTAAAATATAAACACGTGAAACACCCATCAGTGAACATTTCAGGAACTCTGATTGCCAATCTCCATCCCCAAATAAACAGGAAATGAGGACACGTTGTACATTTACATTACATTTACATCATTTAGCAGACGCTCTTATCCAGAGCGACTTACAAATTGGTGCATTCACCCTATAGCCAGTGGGATAACCACTTTACAATATTTTTTATTTTTTATTTATAATTTTTTTTTTATTTGTTGTTTTTGTTATATATATATATATATATATAATTTTTTTATGTTTTTGTCATTTTTTCATTTTTTTTTTTTTTTTTTTTTTTTTTTTTTTGTACTCAGTGTGGCCGGGTATGAAATGGCGATAAGATAATGATATCTCCCTGTATCCCACAGTCCCTGTTATGAGAATGAAATAGTTACAACAGTGATACCATTTTCATTTAGTCCACTATTGGCATTTCCCTAGAGTTGAGTCACAGTGTCACAACAATACCCGCTGACTTTATGATCAGCTAAGTATTTTGTGGCCTTTCCTCTGTGTACCCACAGCTCTAAATGCTCACACCAGGTCTGCTGTTGAACATGGCTGACATGGCTGACATGGCTGACATGGCTGACATGGCTGACATGGCTGACACTACTCCCCAGACAGAGGCATGTGTCCCCGTCCCCGTTCCCCTTCCAACTGAGGGATCTCACAGCACCTCGTTGTTACCTCGCAGGTTTACTTTAAAAGCTCTATTGGCCTAATTGAAAGGTCATATTTCCACCGCAGCAGTTGCCACTCATCCCTGAAGACCAACTTCAATAACAGATGCACGGTTTTACCGAATTTCCAGGCATCATCACATTCCGTTCACCTGTCATCCCGTTACTTAGCAGCGCCTGCTCGCCATTAGCGCCTGTCACGCCCCCGGCCGGCTTCGGAGGGGAGGGGCGACGGGGCTTTTTAAAACTTTGTTTTGGGATCGCAGAGCCACATGTCACCCCGCTAAAGACAAACTATGAGCAAGTGGTTACTGAGCCTCGCCGACACTGACAGCTGGTCCAGACATCCATCCAGACATCCATCCAGACATCCATCCAGACATCCATCCATACATCCATCCAGACATCCATCCAGACATCCATCCATCCACCCACCGGCCGTGTCTACCCCCTCCTCGTCCTCTGTCTCTCTCCGTCCTCCGATCAGCCCCAGCTGTGCCAAAGGGACCGGCCAGGACAAACAGAGCCACTCCCTGCAGGGTGCAGTGTTGGTTCTGATCCACTGTGTCAACACTACAGTGTTCTCACCCTGACTGATACACACCCTGAGCTAAGTTCAACTGCTGCTTACCGCCCCAATAGATCCACAGACGATACAATCGCCATCACTCTGAACACTGCCCTATCCCATCTGGACAAGAGGAATATCTATGTAAGAATGCTGTTCATTGACTATAGCTCAGCATTCAACACCATAGTACCCTCCAAGCTCATCATTAAGCTTGAGGCCCTGGGTCTGAACCCCGCCCTGTGCAACTAGGTCCTGGACTTCCTGGCGGGCCCACCCAGGTGGTGAATGTAGGAAACAACACCTCCACTCCGCTGATCCTCAACACTGGGGCCCCACAAGGGTGCGTGCTCAGCCCACTACTGTACTCCCTGTTCACCCATGACTGCGTGGCCAAGCACGCCTCCAACTCAATCCTCAAGTTTGCAGATGACACAACAGTAGTAGGCTTGATTACCAACAATGACGAGACCGCCTACAGGGAGGAGGTGAGGGCTCTGGGAGTGTGGTACCAGGAAAATAACATCTCACTCAACATCAACAAAACAAAGGAGATGATCGTGGACTTCAGGAAACAGCAGAGGGTGCACCCCCCTATCCACATCGACGGGACCGCAGTGGAGAAGGTGGAAAGCTCCAAGTTCCTTGGCATACACATCACTGACAAACTAAAATGGACCACCCACATAGAGAGTGTGGTGAAGAAGGTGCAACAGAGCCTCTTCAACCTCAGGAGGCTAAATAAATGTGGCTTGGCACCTAAAACCCTCACAAACTTTTACAGATGCACAATTGAGAGCATCCTATCGGGCTGTATCACCACCTGGTACGGCAACTGCACTGCCCGCAACCGCAAGGCTCTCCAGAGGGTGGTGCGGTCTGCACAACGCGTTACCGGAGGCAAACTACCCACCCTCCAGGACACCTACAGCACCCGATGTCACTGGAAGGCCAAAAAGATAATCAAGGACATCAACCCCCCGAGCCACTGCCTGTTCACCCCACTATCATCCAGAAGGTGAGGTCAGTACAGGTGCATCAAAGCTGGGACTGAGAGACAGAAAAACAGCTTCTATCTCAAGGCCATCAGACTATTAAACAGCCATCACTAGCACATCAGAGGCTGCTGCCTATAGACATAGACTATAAATCACTGGCCACTTTAATAATGGAACACTAGCCACTTTAATAATGTTTACATAACTTGCATTGCTCAACTCATATGTATATACTGTATTCTATACTATTCTACTGTATCTTAGTCCATGCCGCTCTAACATCGCTTGTTAAGTGCATCGATGATGTCGTCCCCACAGTGACCGTACGTACATACCCCAACCAGAAGCCATGGATTACAGGAAACATCCGCACTGAGCTAAAGGGTAGAGCTGCCGCTTTCAAGGAACGGGACTCTAACCCGGACGCTTATAAGAAATCCCGCTATGACCTCTGACGAACCATCAAACAGGCAAAGAGTCAATACAGGTCTAAGATTGAATCGTACTACACTGGCTCTGACGCTCGTCGGATGTGGCAGGGCTTGAAACTATTACAGACTACAAAGGGAAGCACAGCCGCGAGCTGCCCAGTGACACAAGCCTACCAGACGAGCTAAACCACTTCTATGCTCGCTTCGAGGCAAGCAACACTGAAGCATGCATGAGAGCACCAGCTGTTCCGGATGACTATGTGATCACGCTCTCCGTAGCCGATGTGAGTAAGACTTTTAAGCAGGTCAACATTCACAAGGCCGCAGGGCCAGACGGATTACCAGGACGTGTACTCCGAGCATGTGCTGACCAACTGGCAAGTGTCTTCACTGACATTTTCAACATGTCCCTGACTGAGTCTGTAATACCAACATGTTTCAAGCAGACCACCATAGTCCCCGTGCCCAAGGACTCTAAGATAACCTGCCTAAATGACTACCGACCCGTAGCACTGACGTCTGTAGCCATGAAGTGCTTTGAAAGGCTGGTCATGGCTCACATCAACAGCATTATCCCAGAAACCCTAGACCCACTCCAATTTGCATACCGCCCCAACAGATCCACAGATGATGCAATCTCTATTGCACTCCACACTGCCCTTTCCCACCTGGACAAGAGGAACACCTACGTGAGAATGCTATTCATTGACTACAGCTCAGCATTCAACACCATAGTGCCCTCAAAGCTCATCACTAAGCTAAGGATCCTGGGACTAAACACCTCCCTCTGCAACTGGATCCTGGACTTCCTGACGGGCCACCCCCAGGTGGTAAGGGTAGGTAACAACACATCTGCCACACTGATCCTCAACACGGGGGGCCCTCAGGGGCACGTGCTCAGTCCCCTCCTGTACTCTCTGTTCACCCATGACTGCATGGCCAGGCACGACTCCAACACCATCATTAAGTTTGCCGACGACACAACAGTGGTAGGCCTGATCACCGACAACGATGAGACAGCCTATAGGGAGGAGGTCAGAGATCTGGCCGTGTGGTGCCAGGACAACAACCTCTCCCTCAACGTGACCAAGACAAAGGAGATGATTGTGGACTACAGGAAAAAAAAGAGGACTGAGCACGCCCCCATTCTCATCGACGGGGCTGTAGTGGAAGAGGTTGAGAGCTTCAAGTTCCTTGGTGTCCACATCACCAACGAACTATCATGGTGCAAACACACCAAGACAGTCGTGAAGAGGGCACGACAAAGCCTCAGGAGACTAAAAAGATTTGGCATGGGTCCTCAGATCCTCAAAAAATTCTATAGCTGCACCATCGAGAGCATCCTGACTGGTTGCATCACCGCCTGGTATGGCAACTGCTTGGCCTCCGACCGCAAGGCACTACAGAGGGTAGTGCGTACGGCCCAGTACATCACTGGGGCAAAGCTTCCTGCCATCCAGGACCTCTATACCAGGCGGTGTCAGAGGAAGGCCCTCAAAATTGTCAAAGACTCCAGCCACCCTAGTCATAGACTGTTCTCTCTGCTACCGCACGGCAAGCGGTACCGGAGTGCCAAGTCTAGGTCCAAAAGACTTCTCAACAGCTTCTACCCCCAAGCCATAAGACTCCTGAACAGCTAATCATGGCTACCCGGACTATTTGCACTGCCCCCCACCCCATCCTTTTTACGCTGCTGCTACTCTGTTAAGTATTTATGCATAGTCACTTTAACTCTACCCACATGTACATATTACCTCAACTACCTCAACTAGCCGGTGCCCCCCGCACATTGACTCTGCAACGGTACCCCCTGTATATATAGCCTCCCTACTGTCACTTTATTTTACTTCTGCTCTTTTTTTTCTCAACACTTTTTTTTGTTGTTGTTTTATTTTTACTTTTTTGTTTAAAATAAATGCACTGTTGGTTAAGGGCTGTAAGTAAGCATTTCACTGTAATGTCTGCATCTGTTGTATTCGGCGCATGTGACCAATAAAATTTTATTTTATTTTATTTGATTTGTCCATCTATATATATATTCTTAATTCATTCCTTACTTAGATGTGTGTGTATTGGGTAAATGTTGGGAAATTGTTCGATATTACTTGTAGATATTACTGCACTGTCAGAGCTAGAAGCACAAGCATTTCTCTACACCCGCAATAACATCTGCTAAACACATGTATGTGACCAATAACATTTGATTTGGTTTTGATTTGACTCATCCAGTTCCAGCCCCATCTCCAGCCCCATCTCCAGCCCCATCTCCAGCCTCATCTCCATCTCCATCCCCATCTCCATCTCCATCTCCAGCCCCATCTCCAACCCCATCTCCAGCCCCATCTCCATCTCCAGCCTAATCTCCAGCCCCATCCCCAGCCCCATCTCCATCTCCATCCCCATCCCCATCCCCATCCCCATCCCCATCTCCATCCCCATCCCCATCTCCATCTCCAGCCCCATCTCCAACCCCATCTCCATCTCCAGCCCCATCTCCAGCCCCATCTCCAGCCCCATCTCCAGCTCCAGCCCCATCTCCAGCCCCATCTCCATCCCTGGCTCTGGACACTCATACCGTACCTTTGTATCTCAGGGTCAGGAGTTTCTCTGGAAAAGAAAGAATCATACACACATCACACTCTGTAGTGTACACAGTAACAAGCCGCAGCAGCGTCTAATACAGTCCTCTTTCCCTCCCTCTCTCCCTCCCTCTCTCCCCCTCCCCTCTGCTCTGTGTAGGTAGTGAGAGGGGAGGGGGAGAGGAGGATAACCTCTCTCCCCCTCCCCTCTGCTCTGTGTAGGTAGGGAGAGGGGAGCGGGGAGGTGCAGCGCCTCCAAACAGAAGGCTTTTGTCAGAGTGAGAGGCCTGAGATACGGTGTGGTGACAGGCCTAAGGAGCACATTTTATAACATCCCACCAAACACTTCCTGTGAAAACAAGATTCTTAAGAGTTCAATTTACGGCCTGATTACACCCCTGGATCAATGCCTCCCTTTTTCCCAATGCTGCAGAGGCACAAGCTAGATCCTCAATTCTGTTATTTCTCAGTAAAACTTTGTAGTCGACATTAAAATGAAAAATCACTACTCAACGGTTGGTTTCCTCTTCCATGGAGGAAAACTAGAGGACATGAATCCAATTGCATTTACATTGACGTCATTTAGCAGACGCTCTTATCCAGAGCGACTTACAAATTGGTGCATTCAACTTATGATAGCCAGTGGGACAACCACTTTTTTTTTTTTTTATGGGGGGGTGGGGGAGGTAGTATTGTGTAGTGTTGTCCTCTCACGTTCCTATAACAATTTGTTCCTACACACAGCACATTGATAAAGTCGTTGAACAGAATGGTATATTAGGACGTTTCCCACATGCTATGTATAATCATATGACTCAGTGTTCCACTGCCCGATCTTCAAGAAAGCTCATTAAGAGTGGTTCAAAAATAACAGGCCTATCAGATTGAACCGTTCACAACAGCGACGATAGCAAATCCCAAGCAGAGCAGCACACCTGCTAATTAGGCCATTAATACCTAGCGGTAAACAGACAGACCATATCCATATATTTACATTTATATTTTAGTCATTTAGCAGATGCTCTTATCCAGAGCGACTTACAGTTAGTCAGTGCATACATTATATATTTTTTTATTTTTTCATACTGGCCCCCCGTGGGAATCGAACCCACAACCCTGACGTTGCAAACGCCATGCTCTACAAACATCCCTGCCGGCCATTCCCTCCCCTACCCTGGACGCTGGACCAATTGTGCGCCGCCCCATGGATCCTGACACCTTTTAATGTAGTTCCCTAATGGTTGCCAAGGGAGATATATTTTACAGTAACAGGCCCTTCCATGGGTAACTCTGACCATGTCATCACCTCCACAACATGTCTGCATCTGAAAGCTACAGCAAACATGATACTGTGAGATTTAAAAAAGAGCCGAATAAAGCAAAGAGATGCTGTTTTTATGAGTGAGTTCATGTTTAAGTTCTTACTCGGCACTGTCAACACTTTGTATTCAACACTTTTATAAACCATAAAATGCACGTTCTTCCTATTTCCACTCAGTGCTACAACCAGCACTGCAGCAGTAATGAATGAGTAGGAAATTGTATCTATAGGCTTGCGTTGTTATTATTAGCGGCTTGGGTCTTTTTTAACATCGAGGAATATTTCACTTTTCTCATTGGAGTAACAACATGAATTTGTGCATGAGGCATAATTATGCAATGCGACTCGAGTTTCGCCATCAGCTGGAAGACGGTGTCCCTTTTTGGTCAGTGTCAGTGGAGGAAAGGGAGAGCGGAGGGATGTTGAGAGGCAGACCTGCTGCTCCCTCCCTCTGCTGAGACTGACCATCAGATGCAGGCACCATCAGCCCAGTAAAATAAATATATAAAAAGCAAATTATTTAAATGTATGCTCACTCAGCTGTGCCTCACAAGTAATACAACAAATTATCTATTACCGGTGTGATCATATAGCCTACCTCAAATGTTGAAATATTTTTTTTTTAAATGGCCCGAACAACAATGCATTGGCAGGGCAAAGCTAACATGCGGGGATAATATGTTGGGCCTCTAGCTTACTGCACAAACCTCACTGCTACAGAACTGTTTTTAATTGGTTAATGTTGCGTAGGTTTTTGTTTTTATAGTCATGTTAAAAAAAATATCTGAGCGGTAGATCTCGGCTTGCATTTTGACTCAGAAAAGGTTGGTGACCACTGTTCTAGAGTTTCCCCTGTTAACATTATCAGCGTTTCTCTTTACTGTGGCAATTGTAATCGAATCAACGCAATATTAGCCACTTTCAATGGAACATACCGAAACCAAACAAACTATGCAAGAGATTTTGTTGTAGGCAGAATGCATCCGAGTAGGATTCTATTGCTTTGACATGCACTACTCAGTCCGTACTCTACACAGACCTGTGTGGCATAAACCATCAGAGCTGCAGTAGGCCTACATGCAAATAAACCATTGCCATATATGGATCTGTGCCATTTACTTTGAACTGGACTGTGTTTACAGCATGAGCGGTCGTGAGTAGATGCATGTAGCCACGTGTGCACATTTTGTTCATATCCTTTGCTAGTTAGTGATTTATTAGCCCAGTTACAGATCATTTGTAGTCAGCAATAGGGGAGTGATTGCTTCCTACAAGAGCACAAAACGTTTACATTTCTAGATATCTTTAAAAAGCGAGTCAGGTAAAGAGCTATTTTTTGTCTTAAATGGGCAGTGTTGTATTTTGAGACAGGCTTGAATAAGCTAAGTAGCCAATAGGCAGAGGGTAGCATAATTTGTCTGATTCTCTGTAATAATGGTATGAGAATAATAATGCATAAAAAAAAAAGTGGTTTCTTGCATCAAACAACAGCATTTTCAGTCACCTCCTTGTCTGAAGGACAAGTGGATAAACAGGTTAATGTCAAGACCTGCATGTGTTTTTCAAAAGTTTCATGGAATGTAGGCCTACATTGAACACCACACATTGGCTGCTACTGTAGGCTGAATGATAGAACAGCTATTTCCATGTTAAAATGTTATGGGATGCATTTTCTCCATTGTTTTTTTATGGTATGCCACTCTGGTAGGCCTACATTATGATCAAATAGCCACAGTAGCCTACATGGCCACTGTTAAAACTGTAACTTAAAGCGGGTACAGCCTCAGTGTTCACAGTAAACACGCGCTGGAAGTTGCACAGAATTTTCACAATGTTCAAGTTTGCGCTCAGCAGACCTGAAATTTGCTCAGTGCCGTGAAGAATTGGAGGGAACATTGGTCTGTGTAGTGCGCTCTAAATAATAATAATAATCATCATCATCATCATCACACACCCCGATGGGACCCCCCAGTCTCTACTGTCTCCCTGAAGGGAGGGTTGAAGACCCACCCATGTGGTGAGAAGGAACCCCTGGGACTAGCCAGTGTAAACTGTTAGGGTAGAAAAGTCATTTGGAAGTAATGCAATACACAGAGAGTCTCGAATGACGATGCACTTAAAGACTAATTACAGCTGTCATGCGCGGTCAGGCCATGGGGCTCTAACCCAAATGTTAGCTTGACCTGAACTTGACGTTGTAGGCCTGCATGTCGGAACGATCGCAAAGCTGTCTGACTAACTTTTGTTTCGTCATGGCCAGAACCATATAGTATTGAACATGAGAGAAGCTAACTGCACACTGACTTACTTTACTGAGCAAAACCATTACAAAAAGGCAAACACCAACACATAACCCCTCAAATACAATTATGAAGCTGGCACACTCTCATAAAAACTAGACCCAGGACTGAACCTGTATGTACACTGACCCACAGTAATAGGTAATACAGGCTGAGGTGAACTTCAAGCCCCTCTTTGTTTCGCTGCCATAATTTAATAAAAATCGTCCTTACTCCAACACAGTCTCTGTGTTGTGCTGCAAAGCACTCTGGGTTTTTACCACAGGTCTCATGGGAAGGAACGTGATCTCGCTGCAAACGACTCCCTCAGTGACGGCCTCTCCTCACTGAGGAGAAGAAAAAACACATTGAAAGCACCTGTGTGAATAAACATCAGAATCCATTAAGTCTAATTTCATTTTTCTGTTGCATCAACGCTGTCCCTGAAAATGGTCACTGGCTTGCAGAAAGCTTTGGCCAATAGGATGACTTGTAGGATGAGGTCAGCCATTGACTCTCAAATGGAGAAAATCAAATATTCTGAAGCTTTCAGTATTACTAAGAAATATAGAATAAACAATCGCTCTGACGAAATCTATTTGGTGATTAGCATATTTGAACGGTGGATATGTTGTTCTGTGCTCTCTCTCTCGTTCTCTCTCTCGCTCTCGTTCTCTCTCTCTCGCTCTCGTTCTCTCTCTCTCTCTCGTTCTCTCTCTCTGTGTGTGTAGTGGGGGGTGGTAATAATGTTCCTCCTTCAAACAGTGGAGTAAAAAGCACTATATAAGAAAACAAAGGGAGCAGAGACGCATCAGAAACCATAAGCATGCAAACTAAGCAGGGCAGCAAACAGGAAAGCAATGCCCCCGTAGTCACGGAACAGGCAGAGTTAATTTAACATCATCGGCCAGTGTTCGTTTCATGTTCCTACCAGGGTCGGTGGTAATGTGTACAAATGCAGTGCGGTGATAAGCACCCCAAAACCACCATTGTGGCACAGCGCGGCTCGTTTCCCCTGACAGCGCTTTGTTTCTAGTCCGCGGGCGAGGAGGGGAGATCCGACTAGGACTACATGTCCTGGCCTTGGTGAGGGGGCTGCGAAGGAGAGGCTCTACACGTTTGTTAATAGCCTAATGATGTGCCTCGCAGATTCGGCTGTCTACACACGCATTCTAAATGTGTTTCTCTATGACAGCTCCGTGCGGCAAACTAAAAGGCCATTTAAAGCTGTCAGGAGCTTTACATTGCATTGCTCTTAGTGCTCTACCTGGCTCTGGCGTGTGGTGGAACTACTGCCTTTAATTAACTAGTACACCTCTCTCTGTCGGATGAAACAACAAGTCTATTTTTGGACTGATGTAGGCCTATTCTGATGTATCTCTGTGTGTTTTTTCTCCCCCCCCCCTGTTCATTTGTGGGCTCAGCTCTGCGTCTCACCACCCACTCCCTCACGGCACGTTTGATCCCCCCCCAGTCGTTAAATGAGACTTAAATTAATATAGACAATGAGGAAAGTTTTCCTGACAGAATCTTTTATTATTTTGATTGTTATTCAAAACTATGGGGGGGGACATTTCCTCTCTTTTGAGACCCTCTTCATTAAGAGAGAGTTAAAATAATAATGTTCACCCAAACCTGGGATGCAGTTATGTTGGGTTAAGATCAAGTGCTGCCTTTGGAGCCGTCTAAAACACGTTTGATTAGCAATAAAAAAAAAAGTGATTAAAGTGTTGAATATTATATCAACGCCTGCTTCAGAGTTTTTGGACTGATGCAATGATGATGAGACCAATGTCAGACAAGTGTTTATCATAGTCCTACTCAGGCCTAGCGGATTTCCATGGCATATAGGCTCTTTTGTTGAGCCCAAGGTGCACCAACTGTCTTGTACAACCATAGATGATCATGGAACAGGTGTCTTGATAGACTAAGGGTTAAAACCATTGATGCAAAAAGTGTGTGTGTGTGTGTGTGTGTGTGTGTGACGAGCACTGAGGATACGAAGAGGCAGGACGCAGACGCAGGAATCAACAATGTAAAGGTTTACTTAACACTGAGCAAGAGAACAACAAAGAGCGAGTACACGACAAGACACTAACAATCACACACAACACAACACTGAACAGTCCAGGGCTATATAGGGGTGGTGATGAGATGATGAGGTGCAGGTGCGCTGGAGGTGATTAGGGTGCGTTGGGTTTCCATTCTGCTGTTGCCGAGGTGGTGCGCTCAGACCGGTGGCTCAGTAGACCGGCGAATCAGAGCGCCGGAGGGGAGCAACGGGGGGAGACGTGACAGTGTGTGTTTGTGAGACATAGATTGATCACAGATTTGTTTTTTTGTTGTTGAATGTGTTTTGACAACATCTTTAAAAAATTGTGTATAAATCTCTCAACCGTAAAATAAATAACATGATTAGCTGTGTTTGACGGAGCGCCTCCTTCCACTCAAATTTCTTCAGATGAGCAGATCACATTTCAGAAAATTCCAGTCTCATGTAAACACTTATGCACAAGGAGAGACAACAATGTTTGGGTACATTAACCAAACTGCAGAAAAAATAAACCAGCTGGCCCAGTGCTGCAGCACTCTCAGCCTGCCAGCCAGCACTCTCAGCCTGCCAGCCAGCACTCTCAGCCTGCCAGCCAGCACTCTCAGCCTGCCAGCCAGCACTCTCAGCCTGCCAGCCAGCACTCTCAGCCTGCCAGCCAGCACTCTCAGCCTGCCAGCCAGCACTCTCAGCCTGTCTGGAGGAAATAAATAAACAAATAAACAGGGACCATGAGAAGGGGGCGATGAGGGGGTGAAAAGGGAGTGAGCCCTTGACAGAGGTGGACAAAAGCGCCCAGGCGGAGCCCCAGCACCCTCCCCGAGTCCCTGATGCCTCGTACACCAGCCCAGACGTGGCCTGACACACCGTGGCTCCTGTCCAAAAACGTTTGTTTCGAGCTGTTCCCTCTCTCCCTCCCTCAAGCTGAGGAACAGAGAGGGGAAGGGGGGCACAACTGCCCTTCTTTTATTTCAGTGATGGAGGGGAGTAGCTTGAAGGGGGAATGAAACGACCCAAGCTGCCCACCATTAAGACTTCATGCCATCTGGATAAGTGTCGCTCCACAGTGCACATTCTTGTCACGGATCCAGAGGGGTCACAGCAACACTTTACCCTGCCTTAGAGCAGCCTTGCTGGGATCCAGAGAGCAGTGCCTGGGTGGAGGCGTAGAGGTCCAGTGTTGGAGATGACAAATGAAAACCCAGTCTCTAGTCAGCTAGGTAGATGTTATGTAAGGGAGAGGCTGACTAAAATACTAAAGTTGTCCGTGATCAGATTTGAATACGCAACCTTTAGGTTCATAGACGTTCGTGTTATACGCCTACCTATCCACACCGACCAACCACTCCTTTCATTTTTGCCTTAAGGAACCTTCTATTTTATGTAACCATACCAACACGTAACATATCATACTAATTTAAGTGACCTGGATTTAGGTTTGTTATGTTACGTCTAGCCTATGAGACCAGTCTGGACCTTGTTGAAGGACACTTGTGGAGTCTCCCTGCCTTAGCCAAAGTCACCTACCTCTCATTGACGTGTTGTATGCATTTCAGCTTTACAGAAACACCAGAGGATCTTTTTTCACTAACCTGTCTGTTTTAGGGACCAGATTTGTTTGTGGGAAAAATAAAGAATGAATCTTTTTAGAACCACTTCAGTTGCCTTACTCCTTTATTATCCAGTCATTCAATGAATTATACAAAATAAAGTTGTATGTCAATATAATACAGAATATGGATAGTAGTGAGTGGAGTTGTGGAGAATCTTGTGGACATGTAGTCCCTTTAGGGAAGTGTAGCAGTAGACCCAGCCAATCTGATGCACTGTCTGATATGACACTGGGCTGACAGGGAGGTCCCACCACTGAGACTGTTCTCATGTCTAGCACACCTCCCTGCAGATACACCCCCACCCCCAGCCCCCGCCCTTCTCCCCTCTCCCTTACCCCTCCTCACCCTTACTTCACATTCTGTACCCATGTCAACCAGCTCCTCCCCAGACTCCTCCTCATCAACTCAGCTCAGTCTCTCTCACTACTACACTTTCTCTTTATTTCGGTCTCTCTCTCTCGCTCTCTCTCTCTCTCTCTCTCTCTCTCTCTCTCTCTCTCTCTCTCTCTCTCTCTCTCTCTCTCTCTCTCTCTCTCTCTCTCTCTCTCTCTGTCTCTCTCTCTCTGTCTCTCTCTCTCTCTCTCTCTCTCTCTCTCTCTCTCTCTCTCTCTCTCTCTCTCTCTCTCTCTCTCTCTCTCTCTCTCTCTTTCCCTCTTCCCTTTGGCCAGCGGTGTATATGGCTGTGGCTGTGGCTGTGGGGCCCCCGGAGGCCCCTGGTCTCTGGGAGCAGCAGCTGTTTCCAGATACCAGTATTATTCTCCTTCAGGTTCCTGGGGGATTGCCAGCAGCATCGTTAATCAAAGCCCCTCACAGTTTACCCGAGCTTGTGCATCCTCCTAACATCCATCATAAAAAAGCCCAGTGTGTGCTTTGACTTCAGGGAAAAATACATTGAGACACTACAAGAAAAAAGCAATTAAGGGAGGTCTTTGGCCTATCATTCACAGGCTAATGTATCAAGCCCGCAATGCTTATTTATTTATTTTTACAGTTGGGAGGGAGTTGTGGAGCGGTAGGGGTGGAGGTGAGTCGGTTGATGCGAGTGTTGTGTTGTGGGGCCTATCATATTTCTAAAACCCTCTCTTCCTCTCAGGGAAAATAAATGATTGTTGAGGCTGCAGCCCAGCGTACGGTTCATCTATCATCTGGGTAGTGCTGAGGCAGAGAGAGACAGAGAGAGAGAGCTCAGTAGATCCAGCCTGATGAAGATGGTGAGGAGGATGAGGAGACCACAGCACCTTGGGTAAAAGTTTCCCATACTGTAAGTAAGGACTGGTCTAGGATCAGCTTTTCCTCAGCCAAGACAGACCTACTTTTACCATATTGAAGTACTGACTCAAACAGATCTGAATCAATGTCCTAGAGTCCTAACCAGAATGAACAGAAGACCATGGCCTCATGTCCCCCTGTACCTTTATTCACTTTAGTTTAACAAAAACATGCGCTAGGTTCTGAGAATTATACCAGGTGTCCAGTAAAATGGATGACCTTAAACCAGTATAATTTTGTCATTTAAAATCTCTCTCTCTCCAGGCTGCTGAACTCCTGCATTACATTACTATTAGATCAACATTAGGCAGGCAGTCCTGTTCCTATGGAGACCAGGTGAGGTCACCCTTCTCTGTCACTGTGGTGGTGTGTCTCACTCCCTCCCAGGCCGCTGTGTTCAGGAGATGGGGTCACGAGATGGGGTCACGCCAGAGAGCAGAGGAACACAGAGGGGGTCGTGTCGCTGTGGATGTAATGTTATTTTGATTGCAGCGCCGGTAATGTGGTCTGACCCTGCGCTCCACAGCCGCGCTGAGAGGAGAAATGAATGAATAATATTGTAATAGAAACCGTATTAAAGGCCTGGTTAGAGGGAGGTGAGAGGTTGGAGGTACAGTATAGTTACCAGGTCCCATTCAACCATGGGTGAAAGGGTTAGACTGCAATTGTTTCAAATTGACCGCATTTGGGGTACTTGAGCAATTTCAAATCCTGATTGTTCGTGGAGGCAATCTAAAGTGCAAAGCTGTTCAAGTGCACTGAATGAGAGCTGTGCATAATATTTATGCTTTTGTGAGTCAATGCCTGTGTCAATAACGGTGTTCATGGAATTGTAACTTCATTTTACATGCATTATACTGTAAATAATGATCAAAATACAATTGTGTGTTAGCCTGGAGCAACCTGCAGTGGTTTATTTCCCCATGCCGGTACAGATGTAGGATCTTAATTTGATCATCCTGTTGCAGGAATACTTTCCTGCAATAAAGGACATTTAAAACTTGTAGTGTATTTGAGGTTTTTAAAAAAGGCATCGGAGGTTTGTAATTTCCATTTGGAAATTTCCCTTACAAAAAATGATTAAACCCTACATAAATGTAAATTAATTATAATCCACATAATAATTCAAATTTCCTGTTGCTGCAGGATTATTATCAAATTAAGATCCTACATCTGTACGACCACTACCTGATCTTACTTATCTGTATATTGAATAATGCTACCCACTGGGCTAAAACTGGTTGAATCAATGTTGTTTCCATGTAATTTCAATCAATGTGAAAAATCAATGTGATGACGTTGAATAAACGTGGAAAACTGATTGGATTTGCAAAAAGTCATCAACGTAAGGGAATTTCATATTTTTTTCACCCACCTTTTAACCTAAATCCAATAAAATTGTGACATTTTTGTTGATTTCCTGTTGAATTCACGTTAATTGACAACTCAACCAAATTTGAATCAAAACTAGACATTGAAATTACGACTGAGCCCAGTGGGTACTGCCATCGGCCATACAGGCTAACGGTATTCCTGATGGTCCTGTTCTGATGTTGACACCACACAGCAGGTTAGATAGCCAATGGGTTTCCTGCTAGCTGATAGTGATATCTCACACTACTTTGTGGTACCTTATTAGAATTTTTCTCATTGAAGAAAAACCTTGACTACGAATACAAGCTTTAACAACTAACGTCAAGATGTGGCTGTTTGAGTGGATATGATGGTATTGTTGGTTTGGTAAAACAGGAAATCGCTTCACCCTTCTTTCAACAAACTGTTAATGGCCTTCCTTTGCATCAGTATGTCTGGCATGGCCAAGCCTACTGTAATGTACTGTTACCGTAGTAACAGCATCGCCCGGACAAGACGATGGAGATTCAAACCAGGTCTCTCCTCGTAATACGGATACAATTACTGCAGATTGCGGGAAATGGTTTCCACATGGGCCCAATGAAGAGTCGATAATCTCTCTCCCAGTGTGCATCTAGGTGCTTTCCTCTGGACCAAAGCCACAGAGAGAGAGAGAGAGAGAGAGAGAGAGAGAGAGAGAGAGAGAGAGAGAGAGAGAGAGAGAGAGAGAGAGAGAGAGAGAGAGAGAGAGAGAGAGAGACGAAGCGAAACAGCCCTGAGAGAAATCAAGGCTGATGGATATTTGTATTCTGGCCCAGGTCTTCATTCTGTCTCATTTCCTGTTCTGTTTTTACATGGTGTCAGAGCAGGAGGGAGCTGTCAAGCCTGGCCTACTACACGTTACTGCTGCTGCTGCACAGAGAACAGTCATCTGCTATGGGGCAGTGATAAAGCTGCCATTGAAATATGCACGCTTGTTACTGTGCTTGACGAGGGGGATGAGGAGGGGTTGAAATCATAAAAGTAAATCAGCTAAATCCTGAGTGTGTGTCACTGTGTGGACGGTTATTGGTTAGTGAGCGTTTTATGCATTTGAATGGCAGAACACAGTGGGGGTCCAGTATAATGTGAGGCCAGGCTGTGGTGAATAAATACCTACTCTCAGGTAATCTCTCTCGATCTCGCTCTCGATCGCTCTCTCTCGATCTCGCTCTGGATCTGGATCTCTCTGGATCTTGCTCTCGATCTCTCTCTCTCTCCACAAGATCATTACATCTGATACACTCTTAGAACAAATGGTTCCAAAAGGGTTCTTCGGCTGTCCCCATAGGCAAAAACATGGAATCCAAAAGGGTTCTACATGGAACCAAAAAAGGATTCTACCTAGTACCAAAAAGGGTTCTACAAAGGGTTCTCCTATGGGTACAGCCGAAGAACCCTTTTAGGTTCTAGATAGCACCTTTTTTGTAAAGAGTGTAACACAGTCAATAAACATACTTATATTTTCACCCTGACTGGACCGTTTCTTTTTGCTGAGCCTTATTTTAGTTGTTTATGTTGCTGTGATATACAATGATAAACCTGCTTTTGGTCTCATTCCAGAGGCTCAGATACATGTCGTGGTGTTCACTCTCAACTTGTGCACTTTCTGATTTGTGTTACTTTTCTCGCTTCTTTGACTGTACGGTAGGCCACCTTGAGAGTTGAGGTCAGTCCCTGAGTGAAGTGAACAGAGAGGTGAAGTGTATCAGGTGTAAATCCTTCATAACCTTCCCAGGGCTGGGCAGCTCTCTGACAGGCAGGAGAAGAAGACAGCCTAGAGTAATCTGGGAGTGAGGGAGAGTGAAGGTGCATCTGGTCCCTCCTGGACCTACTGTTCACTGATGGATTATCCCACACAACCAGAGGAAGGAGTGCAGCCACGTTCAATTCATCACCCACAGACACTCCGGGGTGTGGTGGGATGACCCGACCCCGACCTCAACCCCACCTCCACCCCCCTCTCCAAAACATCCACACATCTAGCTGTTGATTTACAATTACAAACAGGGAAAGTTCTATCCATCCATCTCACTGATTTAGCTCCATTCCATTTCATGCTTTTTCCCCACTGAAACAAACATCCCAACTTTTCTCAAGCATTTCTCCTCCAGAGCCTTCCTAGGCAGGCAGCGTCTGTGAACAGCAATGTTTTCAATTTACTAAAATATCACCAAAAACCAAAACAAATGCTATGGCTGAGACCGCAAAGCAGATGAGTGTTTGGAGAAATGAAACATTGCAATCCTTTCTCTCAACACGGGAGTGGTGGTGAGATGCAGGCCCACCGCAGGCCATTGTGTTGGGAATGTGAACACTCTTTTCATGCATTTAAAGTATCAGCTGTTTCTATTTATGGAGAAGACCGAGCCTCGTAGAAGGCCTGTTAGGCAAGGTCCTTGGTCATCATATCTGCTCTGTTGAAACACTGCAGATAGAAAGTCTATATGAGGTTCAAAGTGTGTGGGGTAGATGGCATCCTATTCACTACCCAATGGGCACATACTGGTTAAATCAACATTGTTTCCACGCCATTTCAATGAAATTACGTTGAACCAACGTGGAATAGACGTTGAATTGACATCTGTGTCTAGTGGGAATATATTGCACTGCTTTGACCAGTGCCCATAGCGCTTTGGACAAAAGTAGTACACAATGTAGGAAATAGGGTGTGGTCAAAAGTAGTGCACTATGTAGTAAATAGGGTGTGGTCAAAATTAGTGCACTGTGTAGGGATAAGGTGCCATTTGGGACATACACTGTATTCTGGATTGACAGGAACCCACTGGGATCTATTCCCTCATTAAATACCAGGGACTAAAGTTAACCGTTAACAGTGGGATTGTATTGAAATTCCTTGTGGGTCTTTTCAGTTGTACTTTAAAAATAGATGCTTTAGACAGACATGAAAATGCTTTGTCAACATTCAGCACAGGATCCGACCAGGATAATGCCTAGTCACAGGCTGCGCTGCCCTTGTCATAATCCAACCACCAGACGAAATGACTGCCACCCCGCTGGGATGGTGTCAGGATCATTTAGGCACCAGCAGTGAGGAGGAGGCTACTGAAGGGTATGTGGTGGTAGTAAGGAGGAGTAGGCTACTGAAGGATATCAAATCAAATCAAGCTTTATTTATACAGCACGTCTCAAACACGCAATGTGCTTTACAGGAAGAAAGAAATAAAAAACAATGAAAAGAAAAGCTGAAATATTTAAATATTTACTACACAACAAACATAAGATTAAAAACAAAAGAAAGACACAAACTGAACAACTAAAAAGCACCTTATGGAAAAGCAACGCTAAAAATATGTGTTTTAAGATCTCTTTGAAATATGTCCACAGTTTCGGCCCCCCTCAGGTTCTCTGGCAGGCTATTCCAGAGGCTGGGGGCATAGTAACTAAAGGCTGCCTCTCCATGCCTCTTGGTCCTAGGCTTTAGGATAGTTAAAAGGCCAGTGCCAGAAGACCTGAGTGACCTACTGGGTACATATGAGGTGGTAGTAAGACTGGTAGTAAGGAGGAGTAAACTACTGAAGGATGTGAGCTGGTAGGAAGGCTGGTAGTGATGAGGAGTAAACTACTGAAGGATGTGAGCTGGTAGGAAGACTGGTAGTGATGAGGAGTAAACTACTGAAGGAGTGAGCTGGTAGGAAGGCTGGTAGTGATGAGGAGTAAACTACTGAAGGATGTGAGCTGGTAGGAAGGCTGGTAGTGATGAGGAGAACTACTGAAGGATGAGCTGGTGGGAAGGCTGGTAGTGATGAGGAGTAAACTACTGAAGGATGTGAGCTGGTAGGAAGGCTGGTAGTGATGAGGAGTAAACTACTGAAGGATGTGAGCTGGTAGGAAGACTGGTAGTGATGAGGAGTAAACTACTGAAGGATGTGAGCTGGTAGGAAGGCTGGTAGTGATGAGGAGTAAACTACTGAAGGATGTGCGCTGGTAGGAAGGCTGGTAGTGATGAGGAGTAAACTACTGAAGGATGTGCGCTGGTAGGAAGGCTGGTAGCTTAGTGGTTAAGAGCGTTGTGCCAGTAACCAAAAGGGCACTGGTTCTAATCCCCAAGCTGACTAGGTGAAAAATCAATCGATGTGTCCTTGAGCAAGGCACTTAACCCTAATCGCTCTGGATAAGAGCATCTGCTAAATGACAAAAAAATTAAATAAATAGTAAGACTGGTAGTAATGAGGAGTAAACTACTGAAGGATGTGAGCTGGTAGGAAGGCTGACCAGTTACATTTCCATTCAGAGTTATGCTTAATTTTATTTTGTTTAAAAAAGAAATGTCCATGCAGCCACCTGTACATCAATACATCAAATGATCTCTCTCTCAATTTAATTTCAATTCAATTCAAAGGGCCTTATTGGCATGGGAAACATATGTTTACATTGCCAAAGCAAGTTAAATACATAATAAACAAAAGTGAAATAAACAATAAAAAATGTACAGTAAACATTACACTCACAAAAGTTCCAAAGGAATAGACACATTTCAAATGTCATATTATGGCTATGTACAGTGTTGTAATGATGTGCAAATAGTTAAAGTACAAAAGGGAGAAACAAATTAACATATATATGGGTTGTATTTAAAATGGTGTTTGTTCTTCACTGGTTGCTCTTTTCTTGTGGCAACAGGTCACAAATATTGATGCTGTGATTGCACACTGTGGTATTTCACCCAATAGATATGGGAATTTATCAAAATTGGATTTGTTTTCAAATTCTTTGTGGGTCTCTGTAATCTGAGGGAAATATGTGTCTCTAATATGGTCATACATTTGGGAGGATGTTAGGAACTGCAGCTAAGTTTCCACCTCATTTTGTGGGCAGTGTGCACATAGCCTGTGATCTCTTGAGAGCCAGATCTGCCTCTCTCTATAGCAAGGCAATGCTCACTGAGTCTGTACATAGTCAAAGCTTTCCTTAATTGTGGGTCAGTCACAGTGGTCAGGTATTCGGCCACTGTGTACTCTCTGTTTAGGCCAAAACATTGTACACAGAGGATATTTTTGCAGAATTCTGCATGCAGATTCTCAATATGGAGTTTGTCCCATTTTGTGAATTATTGGTTGGTGAGCGGCCCCTAGACATCACAACCATAAAGGGCAATGGGTTCTATAACTGATTCAAGTATTTTTTGCCAAATCCTAATTGGTATGTCAAATTTTATGTTCCATTTGATGGCGTAGAAGGCCCTTCTTGCCTTGTCTCTCAGATCATTCACATCTTTGTTGAAGTTACCTGTGGTGCTGATGTTTAGGCCGAGGTATGTACAGTGGGGAAAAAAAGTATTTAGTCAGCCACCAATTGTGCAAGTTCTCCCACTTAAAAAGATGAGAGAGGCCTGTAATTTTCATCATAGGTACACGTCAACTATGACAGACAAATTGAGAATTTTTTTTCCAGAAAATCACATTGTAGGATTTTTTATGAATTTATTTGCAAATTATGGTGGAAAATAAGTATTTGATCACCTACAAACAAGCAAGATTTCTGGCTCTCACAGACATGTAACTTCTTCTTTAAGAGGCTCCTCTGTCCTCCACTCGTTACCTGTATTAATGGCACCTGTTTGAACTTGTTATCAGTATAAAAGACACCTGTCCACAACCTCAAACAGTCACACTCCAAACTCCACTATGGCCAAGACCAAAGAGTTGTCAAAGGACACCAGAAACAAAATTGTAGACCTGCACCAGGCTGGGAAGACTGAATCTGCAATAGGTAAGCAGCTTGGTTTGAAGAAATCAACTGTGGGAGCAATTATTAGGAAATGGAAGACATACAAGACCACTGATAATCTCCCTCGATCTGGGGCTCCACGCAAGATCTCACCCCGTGGGGTCAGAATGATCACAAGAACGGTGAGCATTAATCCCAGAACCACATGGGGGGACCTAGTGAATGACCTGCAGAGAGCTGGGACCAAAGTAACAAAGCCTACCATCAGTAACACACTACGTCGCCAGGGACTCAAATCCTGCAGTGCCAGACGTGTCCCCCTGCTTAAGCCAGTACATGTCCAGGCCCGTCTGAAGTTTGCTAGAGTGCATTTGGATGATCCAGAAGAGGATTGGGAGAATGTCATATGGTCAGATGAAACCAAAATAGAACTTTTTGGTAAAAACTCAACTCGTCGTGTTTGGAGGACAAAGAATGCTGAGTTGCATCCAAAGAACACCATACCTACTGTGAAGCATGGGGGTGGAAACATCATGCTTTGGGGCTGTTTTTCTGCAAAGGGACCAGGACGACTGATCCGTGTAAAGGAAAGAATGAATGGGGCCATGTATCGTGAGATTTTGAGTGAAAACCTCCTTCCATCAGCAAGGGCATTGAAGATGAAACATGGCTGGGTCTTTCAGCATGACAATGATCCCAAACACACCGCCCGGGCAACGAAGGAGTGGCTTCGTAAGAAGCATTTCAAGGTCCTGGAGTGGACTAGCCAGTCTCCAGATCTCAACCCCATAGAAAATCTTTGGAGGGAGTTGAAAGTCTGTGTTGCCCAGCGACAGCCCCAAAACATCACTGCTCTAGAGGAGATCTGCATGGAGGAATGGGCCAAAATACCAGCAACAGTGTGTGAAAACCTTGTGAAGACATACAGAAAACGTTTGACCTGTGTCATTGCCAACAAAGGGTATACAACAAAGTATTGAGAAACTTTTGTTATTGACCAAATACTTATTTTCCACCATAATTTCCAAATAAATTCATTAAAAATCCTACAATGTGATTTTCTTGATTTTTTTTTCTCATTTTGTCTGTCATAGTTGACGTGTACCTATGATGAAAATTACAGGCCTCTCTCATCTTTTTAAATGGGAGAACTTGCACAATTGGTGGCTGACTAAATACTTTTTTCCCCACTGTATAGCTTTTTGTGTGCTCTAGGGCAACGATGTCTAGATGGATTTTGTATTTGTGGTCCTGGCAACTGGACCTTTTTTGGAACACCATTATAATTGTCTTACTGAGATTTACTGTCAGGGCCCAGGGCTGACAGAATCTGTGCAGAAGATCTAGGTGCTGCTGTAGGCCCTCCTTGGTTGGGGACAGAAGCACCAGATCATCAGCAAACAGTAGACATTTGACTTCAGATTCTAGGAGGGTGAGGCCGGGTGCAGCAGACTGTTTTAGTGCCCTCGCCAATTCGTTGATATCTATGTTGAAGAGGGTGGGGCTTAAACGGCATCCCTGTCTCACCCCACGGCCCTGTGGAAAGAAATGTGTGTGTTTTGAGCCAATTTTAATCGCACACTTGTTGTTTGTGTACATGGATTTCATAATGTTGTATGTTTTTCCCTCAACACCGCTTTCCATCAACTTGTAAAGCAGACATTCAGGCCAAATTAAGTCAAAAGCTTTTTGGAAATCAACAAAGCATGAGAAGACTTAGCCTTTTTTTTATTATTAGGGTGTGCAGGGTGAATATGTGGTCTGTCGTATGGTAATTTGGTAAAATGCCAATTTGACATTTGCTCAGTATATTGTTTTCACTGAGGAAATGTACGAGTCTGCTGTTAATGATAATGCAGAGGATTTTCCCAAGGTTGCTGTTGACGCATATCCCACAGTAGTTATAAGGGTCAAATTTGACTCCACTTTCGTGGATTGGGGTGACCAGTCCTTGGTTCCAAATATTGGGGAAGATGCCAGAG